>NC_088363.1:63342233-63384733 GCF_034508935.2 Berghia stephanieae | reverse complement strand
AAACGGCGAGACCCCTGCTGTCTGTGTCATCCCTGGGAGATTTCTGATTGAGAGAAACCCTAGAAAAGTAAGGAAGAGACACGGACAGGAAATTGACATGATGGTACAACAGACAGGATGACCAAATTTAACAGGCTGCCTGATTTTTTTCTTCTTCTCAAAATGATGAAATTAACAAGTAAAAATAAAGGAAAAGAAAGAAAAAAAAAAGGGGGGGGGGGGCAGAGAAAGGCGACTTTACAGTCGAATATCTATGCGACCACCCAAGGTCATGACGAATCAAAGTTTAAAGAAGGACTGTTATCAAATCCGGAGGGTGTTGTGGCGGAGGTGGCACAAAAACACATTTTATTTTGTTATAAGAAACTAAAAACAATTGATCATAGACCAAAAGCACATTGGATTGTCTCTGTATATTTTTTCAAAAGATATTCTTTTTTCTTCTTCTTGATAATGTATACAGAGTTGATTCCGGATTTTATATTAATTAATTAGTTCTTCTATTAGCAAGTATTAAGGCTAAAAGTGAACAATAAGGCCATCTACCTTAAGTTGCACTAATTCCTAAAGTGAACCCTCACCAACTAGATATATACAACACTTGTTTATTCTTTTAAAAGATTTAATTTATAAGAAACCAAGTTATGTTTTGTAGATTCGATGTTATTCAAGATAGTTGGCCACCTCTCAAGTTGGTACAAATAGAATCGTGCGTATTTTCTATTAAAAATATTATTATCATTATTATGATTACAATGATGATAGTGAGTATGATGATGATGCTAATGACGACGGCGACAACAACAACAACAACAACTTCCATTTTCAAACACAATGTAATCATTTCCGCTGAGGTATGTAGTATATGAATACAATCCCATCTCAGCCGCCATGATATATCATCATACCAGTGACCAGCGACGTCGTTCTTATCCATATCTCCGGCGATTTGGTGTCGTCCTTTATCCCTTTTCTTCTCTCTCCCTCGTCCTACCCTATCCAATCTGCCTAATGAACCGAGATTATCCGCTAAATCTCATTACTCGACGGCACAAACTCCCTCTATCCGTCTGAACCAGTCAGTTCTTCTTTGGCTAAGTTGTCAATCCACTGTCTCTGGCCCAGGACACAGACCAACCAACCAACCAACCAACCAGCCGGATGAAAAGACGACGGTCTGGTCCAAAAGTGTCGGCCGATATATTTATTGATATATCATTGGAGCATAATGGTTGTAATTTCCTCCTAATCTTTCGTGATAGAAACAGAAATCTTTGCCCACCAATTGTTAATCTTCATTATAGTATAAGGATTCAATAATATGCTTGTGTATGGGTGTATGGGATATTTCATATCTTATTCCTAGGGTAGAAAATATGGTTAGGCTCTTGACCTGGAGCTAGTCCGAGTATCCATAAAGTATGTTACTCCGGAGAAAAAATGTTCTAGATCTCTTTTGTAAGTATGTTTAAGTCTCTCTCTGCGTTTACGTGTGTGTGTGAGTGTGTGTGTGTGTTTGCATGTGTGTGTTTGTGTGTATATGTTACAATTATGTGTATATACGCGGGCACGGTGTTCTGGCATGTCCAAAGACATAATATATTATTATATTGTGTATAATGATAATCTTATTATACCAATGTAGTGAATGTACAAGAATGAAGATTATCAGGTATTCGGAGTTAATCATTTCTTGCTGATGGGTTACAGGCGGATAATGATACTGTATTATATATAAACTTGGAAGAAGGGGAAGTGTACTTATATAATGGGGGGTGGGTTCTTCCTGAAATGACTTGAATGTATTTATCGTAGCACTCCCCTATAATAAAGCACCTTGACATAATTCCTTCAGGAAACGTGATTGCTCACGTCAACAACGAGTATGATGGGCTGGGCGAGTCATCTGGGGTTTTCCAAATTAGAGGTCATAGACGTTATAATATGAATATGGCCGTCTATGATGTTTTATTCTGGAAAACGGCAACATCCTGACAAACAAACAAAAATATTATTAGTCAGTGGCGTGGCATGCTTACAGTATAAGTTAGTGCTAGAATCAGAAGAAAATGACTTAAAACATGCTATGTATGTAAATACAAAAGAAAGAAAATAAAATTAAAGGAAAGACTTAGTCAAAAAAGTAAGAGGCGGTATATACCATTTCTCAGGGTTTAAAAAAAAATGCTGTAATCCATTTTTAAAAGATTGATTATGCCGTGCCAGGCACCAAATCGACCACTATAGCCACGCCCCTGTCATTAGTGATCTTTCATTAATCAGTGTTGGATAATAGATACTCAATTACATTTTTTTAAAACTTGAACTTTTATATAGCGCAATATTCACTAACCGTGCTCAAAGCGTTTTACAATGAGGGTCCCTAGCCATCGGCAACACTTAACATGCAGAATGAGACATTTACAAAGAATGCAGCATAACATAGGCTTATAGGAAAAAAGCTTTAGTGATCATTTCCTAACAATATTGATGTCGATTAAAATAAATAAAAAGATTGCACTGTTTGTTACGACTTGATTTTTGCTGAAACAAGGTATGGTAATCAATGGGTCAGAGACATTGTTGTCTTAGGGAAGTAGGGGGAAGTATGAGCCAGAGACACTATTGTCTTAGGCTGATGGGGGAAGTATTAGCCCAGTAAGATTCCAATTCTTAAACTTCTGTACATAAATCCTAAACTCTTAAATAAAAATACATTTATAAAGACTTTTGCCAGAAAACTCGTTCTTCAAATATCGACCCATTAAAATGATCCTTTTCTTGTTAAAAATTCTCAAACCTGGGACTTCCTTGAGGTCACACGGAAGTTCACACGGAATCCCATTTATTTCCTTTTCATATAATATTTCATTATGTCACCCAAGAAGGGCTCTTTTTGTACATCTTCAGACCATTTCTATTTTATTTATTTTCATGCTTAAGTTAATAGGGAATTTTGTGGATCATGTTTCTTACGATGAGGGTGCTACGATTGTTTAATTGTCACTCATCCGTTTACTACGGAAGCTGAATAACGCTTGAAAAATCGCTGCCAAATATAAATCATTTATTCGACCCCATTGGTGCCAAACCCAGTTTCAGGAACCAATGAAAATGTAAGATTTGTGCCACTGTGTGAGATCAGACAGGTTGCAACCGCCAGCTCCAAAGATAAGCTTAAAGAGCCGCTCGCTGTTAAAGAGACATGGATGCAATGATGAGTGAGAGCCTAGAGAAACAAAATTGTCATAGTTCCACCCGAGGAAAATAAGCGGGTTCTAAATATGTGCTGAAAGTCCAGGTAGACTATTGATCATGTCATGTCTGATAAATATCAAAGTGATAGTCGGGGGGGGGGGGGGGGGGGGGGGGTGAGGTAACTTTAACTTGAGCTTTCACATAGCGAGGTCCAAGGTTTGAGAGTTTTGCCAAGATGAAAGTCGTTTAAATCGATCGGTATGTAAAAGACAAGTTTTCTGGCCAAGCCTTTTTAAATACGTATCTTTCCTGAGTACGGCAGTGAACAGGTTATTGGTCCCCAACAGTTCGTAAACAGTTTCTTTTATTTTTAACACGTCTTATCTCATTCACTCGTCCTCTTGCATTGTAAATAATATAATGATTATCGCTGCTTTCATGTTTTATATACTATGAGTATCTTTCCAACAATTGTATATATATATATATATATATATATATATATATATATATATATATATATATATATATATAATTTTTTCAGAATCCATCGCCTTCTCAATGTCAAAGCCTTAGGGTAGTCATAAAATTACTTTCTTCCCACGGCCATTAACAATCCAAAAATTCCAGATTATGAGAGAAATTCCCTTCATTTGTCTTCAATCCACTCCCCTTCAAGTACTGTACCTACCTGGATTAATCACGACATATTCGTGGTTGTTCTTGGGGAGAGAAGAATAAGTAGAAGTATTTAATCCATGGTAATGACAGAATGAGTGTATTAAAGTCACAAATAGTCACCCAGCTGCCTAGTTTCTACATTATGCGGCTTTGAGTTCTTGTGTTATTACACCTACCTTCGGATCGGTAGGTCCCTGGTTCGTGGTCCCACTCTGGACGGCGCAAAGTAGAGTCCTCGAAAAAGACTTTTTACTCACATGCTTTCATCACACCCAGATGTAAAATACGTACCTTGCCGATAATGGCTTAGTTTCTGTGAAAAAAAAATGTTAGAGGGTCTTACCGCCTTCTTGATGTTGAGTTGCTGCTGGCTTGAGACCCTTTGTAAAGCGCTTTGAATAGAGCTAGATCCTTTTTTTTTCTATTTGAAAAGGCATCAAATTAATCAAGGGAACCTCTGCTCCCAAGATTCATATTACAAAACACTCGATGAATTCATCTAAATCTGTGATTTAAACACGTAAACCAGACGTTAATCACAGCGGTGTCGTACTCTGGAAAAACCCATATTTAGAAATTTGGCCAGAAAACTCATCCTTCAAATATCGATCGATTTAAATGACCCTCATCTTGGCAAAAACTCTCAAACCTGGGACTTTGCGAAGTCCCAGGTTTGAGAGTTTTTGCCAAGATGAGGGTAATTTAAATCGATATATATATATATATATATATATATATATATATATATATATATATATATATATATATATATATATATATATATATTTGAAGGACGATTTTTCTAGCCAAATTTTGAAATATTTTTTTTTCCAGAGTACGGCATAGAAAATCAAGCTTTGCTGATCATGGTCAGTGATCAGATTGATGATAATGCTTGAAAAACTCTTTCAACGCCAATGTATCCTCGATTACCTCACCCGACTTACGTGTAAATGAGTACTTAGTGTTAGACTTTGACGGGTATTGTAAGGTGCTGCCACAATGAGGCGACTTGTACTGTATAAAATTAGAATCTGGTTTCATGTGGCTTGTTAGGGGAAAATAAAACATTTGGAAGCGCCGGGAATAATATGAAGAAATGCGTTTTATTAGCATCTATAGGTCACATCCGTTTAAGGTTACATCTTCTTGACCAGACTTTGATGGATGGCGAGCGACGTTTACTTATTTGCAGGTCTGATTAATTGTTGTGATGGAAATACCTTTAAACCAACACAGTTTTACTGCAATGTTAAAACAAGCCCACAATACGCTTCAACAGTCGAAACGTCACTTCCCTCGTAATGACGCATGGTAACTTAGTAACTGGCTCTAAACTATCGGAACAATGGCGGACGCCCTTATGAAATACTTCTCCGACGATCATAAAAGCGTATCCAGAGGGGAAAAATCATTATAGATATGATCATGTTTTGACTTTTACACATTCTGATCACATGACATATGAAAAGTTCTAGCCAGCATGAAGAATAAAAAGTACAGATTTTCTTTGTTTAGAACACCGATGGCCGCCGTTGCAGGCCGACGTGACATCAGACTATTGAATCCAATTGCGTCCGGTTATCAGACCTTCAAATATGCGTACGTAGGTGACACACACAACTGAAAATCATTACTTAATGCCAAAAAAAATTTCCGGTATTGTGGACTATGGCCGATGTGCACTTATTTGCAGGTCTGATAACCCAAATTGTATGGTCTGATTGTTGTAATGGAAATACTCTCAAACCCACACACAATATTGTCCATTACAACAATGTTGAATAAGGTCCATAATTGTGCTCTGTTATTCGACCTGCCAATATGTATACCGAGGCTATGGCATTACAACTTGTCTCCATGGCAACAACGTCATTATTGATATATCATTATATATATATATATATATATATATATATATATATATATATATATATATATATCTGTGTGTGTGTGTGTGTGTGTGTGTGTGTATGTATGTATATTTCCGTCTCAAGTCTGTTATGTTACATCAGCGTATCAAAAACAAATTCGTCATAATATCTACTATTTTCTTGTTGTCACGATCTGAAAAGTATAATATCTATACAACGTATATAGCGCGTATAATATACGGAGTACATTTGGTATAGCGGACCGACATGTAGATAATACGAAAACAACAAAGGTCCCTAATCTGTGTCCTATAGATTCTCTATCTCTAATCCTTTTACTGACCACAATAGATTATGGCGATCTTCTGGGAAAGTCCCTCAGCCATTTAGAAACAAGACATATTACTAATCTATGTATCATTACTCTCTCTCTCTCTCTCTCTCTCTCTCTCTCTCTGTCTCTCTCTAAGTCTCTCTCTCCCTCTCTCTCCTTTACTCTCTCTCTCTTTCTGCCCCACTCTTTTTTACTCTCGCTCTCTGCTCCCTCTCTCTGTCTCTCTATCTCTTTCAGTCTCCCTATCTTTTCCTTCCTCTCTATATATCCCTCTCTTCCTCTCCCTCCTCTCTCTCTCCCTCTCTCTTCTTCTCTGTCTCTCCCCCCCCCTCTCCATCTCTCTCTTCCCCTCTCTCTCTCTCTCTCTCTCTCTCTCTCTCTCTCTCTCTCGCTCGCTCGCTCTAACTCTCTGTTATAAATATTATATATATATATATATATATATATATATATATATATATATATATATATATATCCATTTCTCTTTTCCCCTGTCTATATTTCTCTCTCTCTCTCTCTCTCTCTCTCTCTCTCTCTCTCTCTCTCTCTCTTTCTCTCGATCTCATATAGCCTATAGGATTATTGGAATCTGTCCCTTTTTGTCCTGGATTATGTCTCATGGATTATCTCCCCCTCGCCGGATTGAATAATCTTGTTTTCTAGCTACAGTACCTTCTACATGGCCATAAAATAGTAGGGAAGGCATTCTAAATAGATCTTACACAGGATAATAACACCAGAACTGGATAAAGGGACTGCCATAACTTCCACGTTAATCTAATCCTATCATATATTAATTATCCTAGCTTGTCTGTTCTTGCCTGCCAATGCTTCTCTTGTCATACCTAAACCGTAATAGAGAAGTAGTCATTCAGAGCTATGAAGCCAGTAGAACTGAAGTTTGTCCCGTTTCTATAGCTTTAAACAGGCGGCAGTGATTGTTCGTTACCCTTTTGATAGGACGATAATCTATCGCAAAGTGCATTTCGTAAAGATCTAATAGATCCAGCTACCCAATCACCTTTTTGTGGACAATTTATCAACTTTATTTGGGATCGTTTCTGGTCCCCTTGCCTATAGAGAGATATTTTTTTTAAATCTTCGATGTCCAAAGTTAAAATTCAAATTCAGAAGAGTTTCCGAAGATGCGTTCACACTAGAAAAAAAAAATCACAAAAAAACCCCCAAACAAACAACAAAAAAAAAAACAAGCAACAAAACAGACAAACTTGGTTTGGGGCAAAAAGTCAAATGTTGCGTGAAGCTCGAACGGTCAGATTCAATGACGGAGATTGATAAGCTCTAATTTGATTTAAATAGAATAAGGCTGTAGACGTTTTGGGTTTCCTCTTTATAAAAAGAGTGGATGGTTAATTGAATACTTTTAATACACAAACTTAAATCCAAGTTATACCCCTTACATGATAACATTAGACCTAATATCTTTGAGGAAATAGATATTTCTTGACAAATTATCCTTTTCTAATTTTGGTCAGAAAACTTATACAATTGCTTCAAGTGAAAAATCTTGTCAAATATAATTAAACTTGAGTTTTCAAAACAGTCTCGTGCTTAAAACATTTTTAGAAAATAGAGGATATTTCAAACTATAGAATATACTATGCTGACGTAAAGTCCAATGGCAAAGAGAAGAATCAAGTTGTTTTTGTCAGATTTGAATTCCTATCCCGTCTTGTTTCCAAAAATAATTATGCAGTGTACTCTGTAGTATGGGTTTTTCCAAATCTTGTACTGTCTGATGGACCTTGGCCATAGAGACTCCAGTGTAATACAGCCAGTATACAAAATGACATAATATTCCATGACGATGGAGTAAATCAGACGTCATTCGGCCAGTTAACTATTTCAAACTTGGAAAATCCCAATGCTTTGCAAAGGTTATCCGTTTCAAAAATGGTATAGTATCAGTTCAATCCTTTAGCCTGTCGCATGCACCCATTATCGACTGACTATCACTGATATCTGAAGCTCTACAAACCACATCGTTAATTTGACTCTCTCTGGACAAATACATACCACCAAACTTATCGATATCACTTCGTTGTATGTAACGCCAAAAGCACCGTGATTTGTCCCGTGACGTCCATCCATCAGAGACAGGTCCCGTTTCTTTTGTTGCCCGTTCTGAAAGGTAAAAGTTTGTCTTACTGGCGACAAGCACGGAGATAAGACACTCTGACGGAATCTTAGCAACGTCCGTCTTTAGACGCGTGGGCACTTAAAGCTACGCAGGGCTCTCTCTACGAGGCAGTTAGTAGTAGGAGCAATTGTGGCAAGCCACCGGGAAGACGGTGATTGTGGTCTCAAAGAATAGTGTTATCTGAAATTCAATGTCTTGCACAATGAATGCCAGAACATGGAACCTCCTGCAGTAACAAAACAGTCTATCTTCGAAAAATTTTCAATACAAAAATATAAAGTAACGGGGGAAAGGATATGATAGAAATCGTTTGTGTGGAGCCATTGATGAACGAAATGGAATGTATAAATGATGAAAATGAGCATAGGATGAACGTTTCGATCACGATACATCTTCTGGAAATTAAATTAATGGAACTTTAAATTGGGCAGAGATTTATTCAAAACAAGGAGGGGATTGGGAGGGCCGGGGGGGGGGGGGGGGGGGGGGGGGGGGGGGGTCCATCTCCCATGTATCACCATAAAAATAACTTTAAATAAACTTTAATAAACTTATTTGTCCCTGTTCGGGCAACATTAACAAAATTGGACAACGTTCAGTCTTATTGTCATTCAATGTCTTCCAACAACAAGACTACCAGATAAAGCCAAAGCCTGCCATGAGTCCAGATCTCAACCGCATCGGTCATATCTGGGATATTTTGGGAAGGAATGCTTCAAATCATCACATCTGAAATGTTCACCAGCTTTCCAATGTTTATTAACTCTCTTCTTACCAACAATAGGAAATTCGTCACATTTGTTACGATGCAACCATTCTTATTTGTTTAGTACATCACAAAATTTAAAGAGAGATTTTTGCTATAGCTATAGAAACTTGACACTGTGTTTAGAGCTCGTTATGCTGAACAACATTATGTATAGAATGTACTTGTTGCTTTTCTGTTTGAGTAAGAAAGATATATTTTTGTGATGGGTGGGAGTGAAGTTTCTGGGATGATTCTGAAAATGGCTGGAAAGGATAGAGTTAATATCGGGAAGTTGAACGTTTTTCCTCAAATTCAAATTGCACACAACATTATCTCAATACGGAGGCCCTGCCAAGCTGTCGCTCAAGCCGCTCCGAGACACAGACGATTGAAGTTTGACGTATTAAACCAAATAAGTGATATCTATGTATAGTTTTAAAATTACTATTTGTTTAATCATTTACACAAATTGGACCCTACTGGTCAGAAAAAAATAAATGCTTCACAATCCGGTATTGGTTCATAATGTTAAGATGGGCATTTTGTTTTCTAACGCAGTCTTGCTTTTTGACCTGTTCATTTGTTTACGATTTTACGACTATTAACATATCATTATATTTGAATTATGATTAGTTTAAAGCCAATATTTGTATCTTCAAATTGCTTGTTTAAATTATTTGATTCAATAAAGTTCAAATATTTGAACAGTTGCAATGCTTTTAATTTTGCTGCAATTCTCAACATATAATAAAGTAAATCAGATCCAAAAAAAAATGAAAAAGGAAGAAAAAAAAGAAACATATAAATTAACAAAATAATCAATGAAATAAGATAAAATTATATAAAACTCTAAAAATCCAAACTATTAGCTCAATGTTAAGTCAACCTCTCTCGGCTGGGGATTAAACCTTCGGTCTTTGGAGCACACGACATAGCATTTGCAACGTGAGTGCACATGATTTATGGCGGCAATCAGACGGTCTTAATTTCAAACAAGTCAGAATTTTTGTTTCAGTATGTATGTTTCCCCGTTTTGTCTTACACTGCATCATAAACAACATTTAGATTTTCATGGAGATAGATTTTTTTAAAAATGTTTGTTATCATTCGTTGCCACCATAATGTCTTCAAGAAAATCTATTAAGCTGTTCTTGCTTTCTGAGAGTGCAACATGTCGTATCTAAATTTTGTAAGTCCCTTATCTTCGTGAACAGAAGAAAGTTGGTTGCTATCGTGTCTACCAGCCAATCTCATAATCACTAAAAATACTCCTTTTCTAATTTATTATCTTGGAATACATTGGCCGATAGTTGTAAGGACTGCGATTTTGGCTAAATAGACATGGCGATAGGGGCTCTCACCGGGGCAGATAATATTTTAACAAGCGTATCAAGTAATGGGTCATCAATAATACTGAGGTCCTCAGGATTAGATATTAGGAGTTGTGGTTCCATGTAAATCAAAGTAGACTATCGGACTGGATAAATATAATCTCTTGTACTTTCTTGTGTCATGGTATGCTGTGCCAAATTCTGACAGCTAAACCCTTCTTCCAAACTTATTATCTTGAATGGTTGAAGCAGGTTTATACAAATCTATTGATGATTGCTTACCCATTGCATCGTTGATATAAGTTGAGGCGTCTTTATGCTACTTGATGGTCTTGTGAAATGACAATCGCCTCCGAACCCCCCCTCGTGGATCTTTACCTTGCAGTTGGTGAGGGGGCTTGAGGCACACGGGAGGGCAAAGGTGTAAATCCCGGTCGACCGTCACGAGACCATCCCGGGTATCGAGCCAACGAGCCACATGAGCTGCTCGCCCCGGTGTGTGACTAAATTTGATCCAAACCCGGTGCCCGAATAGCAGCCCTATCCCGGGCGCCACACTATTGTCCTTATGTCGAGTCCAAATCAGTCCCGTCAATGGCGAAGCGGTCTGCCGCCTAGCCAAATAATACCGCGTTCGTGTCGCCCGGGTCGTCGGCACGTCCGAGAAAAAAGCAAACGTCCCATGCATCAATCGATTCGCGGCCTGCCGATTGGAAAATGCGACGGCGGGGATGGCGAACTGACGCGTATATTGTCCCTGGACGTCGAGAGCCAGAGTATGGCAAAAAATGAGCTTTTATCAAAGCTACTGGCCGTTCATTGCGTTGATATCCTCCTTTTACAGGAGACCCACCTTTATTCAGGCGCGCAATCTTCCCGATTCCAGATCCCAGGCTATACGGTGGTCCAACGCGAGGACACTTCGAGGCTCAAAGGAGGGGTTAGCGTTTACGCTAAAGAGCCATTGAAGGTAAGGGTCATTGAGAGCGTAACGGACAGCAATGGGGTGAACCGAATCTCCGTGGAAGTAGGTGGACTGTGTTTGCATAATATTTACAAACCACCTAGAGCGACTTGGACTACACCACCGGTACCGGTGGTCAGCCATCCTTCCATCTGTCTGGGAGACTTTAATAGCCACCATCACGAATGGGGCTACCGAGACTGCAACGAGGCAGGAAGACAACTCCGCTCATGGATGGACTGTAATGATCTACACCTAGTGTACGATCCTACAGCCAAGGGTACCTTCCGGGGTACCCGCCATAAGAAGGAGTATACTCCAGACCTCACCCTCGTAACGAAAGGCGCGAACGGTGAACCGCTGCAGGTGAAGCGGACAGTCCTCGGGGACTTTCCGCATAGCCAGCACAGGCCGGTTCTTGTCACAGCTGGGGTGACAATACCGAGGGTGCAGTCTCTCCCACTTTGCAGATGGAATTTCAGGAAGGCTGACTGGGAGGAATTCAGTTCCTATATCGAGCAGGTCTGCCCTGCCATTCCTCCCAAGTCCAAGAATATAACCAGATTTAGTAGGCTACTGGTTAAGAGCGCTCAACGCTCTATTCCACGGGGCAAACGGAAATTCTACACCCCTTGCTGGACAGCAGAGTCGGAAGAGCTGTACCGAGAGTACCAGCAGACCCAGTCCCAGGACACAGCCGATAGACTACTTCAGTCTCTGGCAGAGGGAAGGAAGCAACGGTGGCAGGAGACCGTGGAAAGTCTCGACTTTACACACTCCAGCCGCCACGCTTGGCGTTTGATAAAGAAATTGGACCCAGATCGGAATTTCGCGAAGGCTGCACCGGAATGCGAGGCAGACACAATTGCCAAGAATATTAAGAACCGTAGCAAGCGGATCCCTAATCAGGCTTTTGAGCGCGGTGTCCGCAAGGCGTACCGTACGATTCTGGACTCGCTACCTGCGGAGGAGTCGGACTGGACGGCCCCGTTCAGTCCCCGAGAAGTGGGTGCAGCCATTAGCGAAGTGAAGAACGGCAAAGCAGCTGGGATAGATGGTGTATATCCCGATATGGTGACGCATCTGGGCCCCAGGGCACGGGCCTGGCTAGCAGAGGCAATGTCTGACATCCTTGCAAACGGAAAGCTTCCACAAGTGTGGAAGCATGCGAAGATAGTTGCCATCCTGAAGCCAGGGAAGCCGGCGAAGGAGGCAGACAGTTACAGACCCATATCGCTGCTGAGCTGTCTTTACAAATTGTTGGAGCGTGTTCTATTAAACCGATGGGGGCCAGTCCTAGACGCTGCCCTGCCACCTGAGCAGGCAGGCTTCAGGGAAGGGAGGTGCACCACGGAGCAGGTCATTGCCCTTACAGAGCATATTGAGCACGGGTTCGAGAGAAAACAGCAAACAGGTGCTGTGTTTATAGACCTATCAGCGGCGTACGATACGGTCTGGTGCGATGGGTTAATGCTCAAACTTGCAAAAATCATAAGGTGCAAAAAGACCTTGAAGTTGTTCTCTTCGATCTTAGGGGAAAGGCAATTCCACGTCGCGCTGGGAGACGTCACGAGCAAAGTTAGGAAATTGAAGAATGGGGTCCCTCAGGGGTCGGTACTTGCGCCAATGTTGTTTAACGTTTACATTAGCGATATGCCGAACACTTCCTCCCTGAGGCTGGGATACGCAGACGACTGGGCACTCGTTACTCAGAGTAAAGTTTGGACCCGTCTCGAGAGCGTACTCAGCGAGGACGTCACCAGACTCAAATCCTACTTTGACAAGTGGTACCTGAAGATGAACACTTCAAAAACCGTGGCCACTGCATTTCACTTATGCAGTGGCTGGCACACCCGTAAACTGAATGTCCTAGTCGGGGACCAGCCACTCCCATATGAGCCGCGTCCAAAATATTTAGGGGTGACGCTGGATCGCAGCCTTACCTATCGGGTTCATCTCGAAGGGGTTGCCCGGAAGATAGAGAAGCGGAATAGTCTTCTGAGGAAGCTGGCGGGATCGACTTGGGGCGCTAGCCAAGCGCTCCTGAGAACATCCGCCCTGGCACTATGCTATTCCACCGCGGAGTATTGCGCTCCAGTGTGGGGTAGAAGCAGAAACGTTGAGAAGGTGGATGTAAAACTTCGCAAGTCGATGCACATAGTGTCGGGAACGCTAGCAACAACCCCTAGAGAATGGGGCCCGGTAATGGCAGCGATCCAGCCCCCCGATGTCCGGAGGGAGACCATTACGGGAAACTGGCTGAGTAAGATCAAAGAGAGAGGGAATGGGGATACCCCTCTCATGCGCATAATGAACGGTGCCCCCGTTTCGAGCCGAAATAAGTCCCGGCAACCCTTGTACGCAGAATCCCTGACTACGGACAGAGCTGCACATACGAGATGGAAGTCGGTTTGGACGAATTCAATCCCTCGTGGGGGCGGGGACCTACACTCCTCTAAGCTTGGTGAGAAGTTGCCAGGCTTTGATACCAGTAAGAGGAGACACTGGGTAGCTGCGAATCGGCTTCGGTCGAGGAGCTGCCTAACGGCCGGTGCGTTACATCAGTGGGGTCTAACTTCCTGTCCTTTATGTCCACGCTGTGGGCAAGAACCCGAAACGGCAGAGCATCTAGTCGAAAGGTGTGTTGTGACGATGCTACCGGGCGGGTTCGCGACGGTGCACGAATGCGGACCGGACTTTGCTGATTGGGTCGATCGTCATAACATAATAGTGTGAACCATAAGAAGCAGCTGCTGCCTCCGAACCGGTGGGTCATCGATTCCAATCCCACTTTGAGCGGCCCGGCGAAAAGCTGAGTCTTCGGATAATGCTCTTCACTCACAATTTTTTTACCGCACTCAGGTGTAAAATGAGTAGATAAATAAAAACAAAACTAACAAAGAAAAAAAAAACGAAAAAAAAAAAAGAAAAAACAACAACAAAAAAGAAACAACCTAAAAACAAAACAAAAAAACAAACAAAGAAACAAAAGAAAACAAAACAAAGCAATAATTACTAAACGTGCTCAAAGCGCTTTACACATAGCCAATAACAGAGTTGTCTCTGTCGAAAAAAAAGATATATTAATGAGTCATATTATAGTATACAATATCGTTTGCATGCACGTTATCTTCATTTTTATTGTATGTATATCCTTTGTGTTAGACAAAGACATAACTAAGAGATATAATCAGTAACTCCTTTCCCCACCCCAACCCCCAATGAAAAAAAGAAAGGCAACATTCAAAAGAAACGTCTATTTAATTTGCTCATGTCAGAACCCAATATATTTTCATCGCTATTCAATAATGAAACCCGACCTCATCCCCAATGATCTCACAGTGTGCTCACGCCCTCGTGTAACAATGACATAGATTAATACAATACAAATCAAACGTGTTATAATGAATCGATCTTTCCAAACATTGAACACATTCTTATAATGAACAGTCAGCTTGAGTGGCTGTTTCTTAAATTGTCTTATTGAATTAACTGTTATATTTTATAATTGACGGCTACTGTTGTCCAGTAACGGAACTGAAACCGGGAGAGACTCTGATTTCATTCATGGGCAATTTCGACAATAACAAAGATTGTTTTGATAATAATTACAATGATGTTGGTAGTAATAATAATAATAATAATAATAATAATAATAATAATAATAATAATAATAATAATAATAATAATAATGATGATAATAACAATAATAATAATAGCAATAATAATAGTGATGATGATGATGATGATGATAATAATAATAATAATAATAATAATAATAATAATAATAATAATAATAATAATAATAATAATAATAATAATAATAATTTTCTATGAAGGTTTTTCAATTATATACTAATTTAACCTGGCGTTGGGTTGGTCATACTACGATGCACTCCCTGTCACAAACCAATTATTTTTCACACATATCATTTAGTTTTAACAATAATTTGACCTGACCTAACGGCGTACCCAACGCTCGTGTCACTAAATCACCCATTCATTCTCCTTTTAAGATAATATTACAACAGCTTACGCGAGTATCAATCACTTCCACTTGATAGTTAAATGCAAATCATATAGCATGTGACCCATCGACTGAAAACTGTATTATGTCTGGGTGTACCGGATATTTGGAATAGGGAAGAAATGTCGTGACAAAATAATTGGAAGTGTGTATGTAACCAGTCCTTCGGTGGACTAATTATGACTAGGTTACATATTACTAAATCATAAGTTGTCATAACTATTTTAGTAACAGGATGTATTGGCGGATTCTAAGAATTAAGAAAGAGTGAGAGTGGATGATATTTATTGACGACCAGCATATATTTAGATCAGACTGATGTTGTGAGTATTTTACACAAACGCATCGCATCGCATCGATTCCGGCTGTATACGTAGCCATCGTTAACTTATAGCCTGACACTAGAACCATCTTGGACTGGTAGTTTGACGTCATTTTTTAGGTTTGTGCAGCGCCTGATTAGTTGTCCTTAATAGAGCTCACGGTTACAAGAGATCCCATTGGTTGAACTATTGAATACAACTCACGGTGTGTATACTTTTGTGGCCAAAGACTTGTCTTTTGACGTAATTTTTTGGTCAGTGTCAGGCTATATAGATAGTTCGAAGATGACGTCACTCAGGCCTTTGTTATTGTTTTTGCCATCCGTGTTTGTGAGTTGTTCTAACTAAACTGTATTAACAAGACTATAAAAGTTCATGGTTACACAGAGTTTGTGTGTTGGTCCGTTATACTTCCTGATGGCAATGTTGTGAACTCCTTGGCCAAGCGCATTCTATCTATAAGTTAACGACGGCTACGCTGCATACCAGATTGACGTTGTGCTGGATGATGACATATTACACAAATCAAAACATGTTTTATTGTTATTTGGAATCGATCTTCTCTCACACTTGACACGTTCTTACAAGGAGTTCATGGCATGCTTGAACCGTAGCCATCGTACACTTATCGCCCGACACTGACCAAAAAATGACGTCAAAAGACAAGTCTTTGGCCACAAAAGAAAACAAATCGTGAGTTGTATTCAATACTTTAACCAATGGAATCACTCGAGGGTTTTAATGTCAGGCTATAACATTATGTAAACGATGGCTACGCTTGAACCCCTTTACGGGTGGAGTTCTATTTTACTAGTTGCCCAGTTGCCACTCCATTTCTTACAACAAAATACCTTCTCATTCACTCACCCATTCCCATGATCGGATCGGCGTCCGGGGGACTTGCGGGATGTTGCCTTCATACCACGCCACGGTGTCACGCATCTCAGTCATTGGCTTTCTAGTATAGCAGATGTGCGGCTATGTGGTCTAGTGGTATGACACTCGCTTTCGGATCGGAAGGTCCTAGGTTCGAGCCTTGCCTGGCGCATAGTTGAGTCCTTGGAAAAGACTCTTTACTCACATTCTCTCGCCGTACTCAGGTGTTAAATGAGTAACTGGCCGTTATCAGCGTTGTCTCTGTCAGAAAAAATGCCATATCGCCTAACAGGCGACATGTCCCGTCCTACATGTTAAATGTTGCTGTTGGCCAGGGGCCCCTTGTAAAGAGCTTTGAGTACGTTTAGTGGATATTTCTCTATTTGCTCTATATAAAAGCTCAATTAATTTTTAAAATATAAAAGCTCAGTTAATAGATACTGCCAAAATCTACAATGAGCCCAGATCTCAACTCCATCAAACATGTTTTGGGATGTTTTGGCAATACATCACACCAAAAACGTTCATCAACTTTTGAATGTTTAGATCCAGAATTGGAACTATTTTACTATATCCTAACTTCAGCTATTATGGAAATTACCAAAGGAGCAATAAAAGCGATGCGAGTCCGGTTTTAATGAAGCTTAAGTCGCATCGTGGTTACTGACATTCTTGTCAAAGCGAGCAGGTTGGCGTGGTTTAAAACCAAATACATTATTGTATGAGGAACTGTACAACATGATCTGAAAGTAAATTTCTTAGCGGCGAGAAGTAGAAGCTGTAGACTGTAGAAAGCATTTAACAAACACGAATATAACAGCTTCAATAGAGGAGAAAATTCACGTACCTAACACGGAACATTTCGTGCTGAAAGCTCTATTTCAACGAACAACACAAATTAAAACTGCCATTTTGACTGATGATTTTGATTTTGACCGAAGAAGGGATTTGAGCCCGAAACGTTCCGTATTAATTAAGTATTAAAAGAATAGATATTACATTAATATTTAATTTGTTCAATATTAGATAGATTATGATCTGAGAGAATGAATCAGTCTTGCCGTTAACGGTTTAAGATTCTGGGTGGCTGATGCTTATTTCTATTGATTTTGTCTAATGATGTGAGGAATAAATAGAAGGCAAAGTTGTCCATGCAGAAGGGTAACATCTGGTAACGTCTAACCAACAATGACTTAAAACATAATTATAATTTAACACGGCTTTCTGACATCTTTTCTTTTCTTTTCTTACGTTGCAAAACGACCCTGATCCGTGGACTCGTATAGCTATCGCCCAGGGTGATTTTCATTAAGTTTTTATTGACTTTCCTACAGGGAGATTAACGAGTTTAAGAAAATGTTAAACAATATGCATATGAGACATTTGGTTATTCTAAAAGAGGCCTTTTTTACACCTTTTCCCTGAACCCAATCCTACTGGTCGTAAAATGATAATTGAATAATAGTAAAATATAAATGATCAATCAAGAAATCGAGGTAGTCCAATCTCACCGTCTGTGATAAACTGATCATTTGATTTGTACAGTTGTCACAGATGGTCGAAACTTATCAAAATCTTTCGAGAAAGTAATTCATTCAGATGTGACCTTACAAATTTCTGGAAACGAAGGCGGGCAACCCCCCCCCCCCCCCCCCCCCCCCCTTAATTTCTGCTGTCCTTTCTTTTGTTTTGTTTTTTTGTTTTTCGTTCTTGTTCGTAGCATTTTCCAAAAAATTGTTTCTTTTTAATGATTAAAACGGCATTGCTTAAGCTGCATTATTTAAATATTCCTTAAAATGTCTCTCCGTGTAGCTAAACACACATCCAAATCAAGTGCTAAGTACCTTACTCAAGGACACGATGCTGGGGTCAGAGTTTTTCAATCATTGCAACCTTTATTGTCACTGACCACGCACACACACACACACACTCATCACACACACACACACACACTATATATATATATATATATATATATATATATATATATATATATATATAATATATATATATATATATATAATATAACTTTAAATACTACACTTACTACAAAACATAAACAGAATGAAAAGAAAACTCGGAAAGCAAAATCAATAAATTGATTAAATAGATAATAAATATGTAAATGAATGAATTAATAAATAAATGAAGAATAAATGATTTTTTAAAAAAGAAGTATATAGATAAGTAAAAAGATAAGTCTATCCTACAATCTAAATAAACTCGTTGAAGTTGACGAGAAAGGGGTTGTTGGGGGGGGGGGTGGGAAGGAGGATTAAATAAGCTGCAGAAACAGGTTGTGATCATAAGTCCAGCTGCTGCTTTCAAAGATACAATTACTAGTGACTGACCATTTTCGAGTAATATAAACTAACCAAGTCGATAAAGTAATATTATGCTGATGATCTTAAAGAGGTAAAAGGAAAATTAATGTGGATATTCAATTAAATGGACTTGCAAATTTGCTTGGGGAGAAGAAAAAAAAAAGAAGAAATAAATATTGGTAGATGGATGTTATATAAGTGAAATGCTCACCACTTCTGCTATAGTCTTTGCGAACTCACAGCATGATATTGACCAAACGAAAGAGATAGGTGAATTGTTGTTAGTAGTGCTCAGAGAAATGCAATTAAATGATTCCATTGGTTGAGCTAGGAATACAACTAACAATTAATATTTATTTCGAGATCGTCGTCTTGTTTTATGGCGAATTTTTTTGTTTGTTTTGATCAGTACAGGCTATGAGTTCATGAAGACTACAACAATAGGGAACAATAGTGCGACGTCAAAATACTGGTTCCAATCTCCATGGAAGTGTACAAATCGTTCTCCGGAGACTGGACGCATACATTCATGTACAACAACTGATCTTCTGGTTTCCGAGTGATGGCATCTTATTTTCTAGCCTAACTAAATTATGCTGGTCACCAATAACGATCTTCTACCTTCGCTCTATTACGCCCTGTATTAATCATAAGAATCGGTCAATACATCCTAATACTAAGATAATTATGCCACCTTATGATTCAATATGTAACCCATTCATTGTTTATGCATTGTCCTAGGACTGGTTATACACTTCCAATGAGATTTGAACCGGAAGAGAGGAAGGTCTGACGTCACGACTTCTGCTTCCCCTTTCTGCCCACCAGATCCGTCGTACCATCACACAAAATAGGTGTGACCTTTAACGTTTATAATCTGGTTTAGAGAATTTATAGAGAGAACTAATCATCCGAATGACGGTCTAAAAACAATAACAAAGAGTCGAGGGGCGCCAACTTCATTTTGTATTCAACACTTACCCTGTCGTAGACTGACAAAACATTTTATTTTAAAATCTGGTGAGTTAAAAAAAAACAAAAAACTTCTAGATTGATGAATTAAGATGATCTTCAACTTGTGAAAAAAATCTTTAATATGAGACTTCTTCAAAGTGGTGAAGTGGCCAAGTGGTTAAATCATTGCACTGTGACCCGGAAGGTCCCGGATTCGAGCCCCGCTTCAGGCACTTTCTTTTGTTTCCTTGGGCAAGATTATTAACCCCCAATTTGCTCACTTGGACAACATGGGTGATTTCTGTTGACATAAGACATCTTGTTTGATGAATTATCTATATTCCCTCCTGGTATCTTATGATGTCGTGGCGGAAGGGCATACTTTTTTTTTTCTTCAGGGTTTCATACTTCGGAAATTTTGACACCTTGAAAGCCACCTTATATTACTCATATTTGAAGTCAACAATTTCAAGCCACAATGAAAAAAAGGTGTTTTGTCAGTGTACTATAAAAGTGCCCCCTGTAAACTGAACGAATACGATGATTATGAAGTTTTAGCAGTGGAATCTGTTTTCTCTTTTAAAAGAGGTGGGGTGGGGTAGGGGTTATGGTGCTTGCGCTCCCATTAGGTCTCTTCATCGCCAGCATAAGAAAGTGGTGCCTTTTGTAATGAAGTAGAAAAGAATGTCTTTTTTCCCTTTTAAAACAAGATAGTAACATCCTGTTTTCGTTTTAATCCATCCCATAAAATGTTAGCGCACTGGCATTAATAATGAGACGAAAAATACAAATACAAACATAGTCACCGTCTCCTGAATACCAAGAACAATGGACAAACATTGCCTTAGAGGTCAGCGTCTACGAGTGTGTATGGTCAAGAAATATACATGCAAATAAGAGAGAACAAATTGGTCATCCGATGCGCCCGACTGTCCACTCGTTCAAACACACTTGAGGTCTGATGACAAGGGTCGAACTGACCACTTCAGGTCATATTGACCACTTCAGGGTCAGACGGACAGTCTGGAGGTTTGCTATACTTTTATATTGTTTGTATAGATTTGTTATGGTGATATTGATCAACATGTACCGAAGTGGCTTAAAGGAACGGTCGTTTAAAAAAAACAAACAAAGTCAAGCAATGTTGAGCGTGTTCAATGACCTGCTGGGTGACATTGCCCTCGATAATGTATTTTTATGTGGTTTAGGCATTAAATAAACTATTAAAAAGTACCTGACATAGGCAATGTTGGATACCGTAAGAATACTGTGGAAAATGGTGTCTGACAGGCACCTTGTACTATATGTGAATAAAGTTTGGCTTCAAATTGCCTGCGGAGGAAATAGATGAGTCATTGTGAAACATTAAATTTGGGAAACCACTTAAACTCATTTTGTATATCTATCTATTCGAGACTTGACAAAATGTCATTTTTGTGATTCAGCACAAGTAATAAGTTATTTTAAAAAACTAAAGAAAAAATCGTTTTCATCAGTTTTATATCAGTTTGAATTAAAGTAAACTAAACCAAAACAAATCCGTCGATATAGCTTCATTAGAATAGCAGAAATAGTTTCTCTCTGGTTCCAAAAAGAATGTGGCTGGACAGACAATCAACTAACTTTGTTCAAATTTTCTCAAGAAACTGATGTAAGTGAATTTTTTTCTCAGTATTTTTCCAATAAAAAAAAATAAATATTAATAATAAATAAAATTCCCTTTATTCACCCCATAGGGGAAATTTGTCTCTAGGGTCTATTCCAAGGAAAGACTGGAATACCTCAGGCGCCGCAAATTGAGTTAGGGCGAGGTGACTTGCTCAAGGCCACGCAGCGCAGCGGTGGGTGATCGAACTCGGTACCTTTCGGGTACCAAGCAAAGACCGTACCGCTGAGCCACGTTGTCCCCAAAATAACTTATTACGTGTGGTTATATTATCTGACGATCGATCAGGCCAACCATCCCTGCCACCTCCGCAGCAACAACCATCACCACTACCACCACCACCACAATAGTTATCGGTGGGGCGATTCTCCATCATGACGTATAACTTCACCATCCCCTTCTCCTCCCTCATCAAAAATCTTCATCCAAACCACCATTTGGTTTGGGTTTTTTTTTCAAAGAAAGGCAGTAACTGCTAATGTGATCTAAACCCCACGTTTTACAGCTTGACGAAATTTTAGTGATAACGATGGTAATGATGATGATGATAATGATGATGCTGCTGCTGCTGCTGCTGCTGCTGCTGCTGATGATGATGATGATGATGATGATGATGATGATGTGAATGAAAATTATAATATTAATGATGATGATGTTGTTGTTGTTGTTGTTGTTGCTGTTGTAGATGACGATGATTATGATGATGATGAAGATGGTGATCATGTCGGTGATGATGGTGATGATGATAATGATGATGATGATTAATTGACTTCACTCACAATCACATTTTACGCATTCAACCAGTCTGAGCAAATTGGACCTCCACAAAGTGAGAAACATAAAAGTATTATGCCTACTCCATCAGTACTAACAGTCCAACACAAAATCATACAATTTAAAATTTGTCTTCAGAGAAAAAATGTAGAGGTCTGTTTATTTCTGATTTATTATGTTGTTTTATTTTTCCAATGTTGTTTGTTTGCCTGATCAAGCAAGAATTTAAAAAAAATAACTTTGAGCCCAGTTTTTTTTTTAATTTAAAAGTCTTTAGAGCCGAAGATTATTTTTGTTTTCATTGCAACGCATAGTAACAAAATTGCCCGCTGTCATATAAACAGGGTGATGGCACTGCGATAAAACCCCAACAAAGGAGCGACTTGTACTGTTTTAAAATCAAAATATTTTTTTTTATTGTGCTCAATAATACTTTCGACTCTAATGAGATTAAGGCTAGAACATCAACAACAACAACCCCCCCCCCCCCCCCCCCCCCCCCCAAAAAAAAAAAAAACACCCAAAAAAAAAAAAAAACAACAACAAATAAACAAAACAAAACAAACAAAAAAAAACGTGACAAAATCACGTGTCAGACTCAGGTTTGAGATGAGGGTCATTTTAATCGATCGATATTTGAAGGACGAGTGAAACGCAAGGCGCATCTGAAACCGTGGATATCAGCTATACAAAAGAACAAACTTGTTTAAAAATTATTTATTCATTCATTTATAAACTCAATCAAATGGTAGAATTTTCTGTCACACAGTTGTTCTGTTTTCTACAATTCTTTCTTTATAATTTCTTTAAGAATAGTGGGAATTTTCAAGTTCCTGCCTTTTTTAAATCAAAAAATGGTAACAGCCCCAACCATCACATCAGGGTTGCCAATTTGGCGTTTTGAATGC
Organism: Berghia stephanieae; assembly: GCF_034508935.2. Lineage (NCBI taxonomy): Eukaryota > Metazoa > Mollusca > Gastropoda > Nudibranchia > Aeolidiidae > Berghia > Berghia stephanieae. The sequence goes on along the minus strand of NC_088363.1, from coordinate 63,361,590 downwards.
CAAATACCGGAACTTGATGATTTTAAGCCGTTTAGCCAGGGAAAATCGTGTTTGGCATTGTCGAATTTTATTGGAATCTTATAAAAGTCACTTAATTTTCCTTCAGAGCCATAGAGCCGGCGTTTATCCCGGTTTCTATAGTGTGGAAAGGACAATAGCAATTGCTTGCTACCTTTTGGATAGGACGCTTGTCTAACCCAAAAGTACTTTCGCCAGACCTTACAGGCCCAGCTACCCAATGACTGCTAGGTGGACAGGGGGGGGGGGGGGGGGGGGGGACAGAGAAAATCTCGACTGCACTCGGGATCGGCCCCTTAATTTTACCGATCTATTAAACAAATACTAATTAGAAATTAGAGGAAATATGCTCATTTTCAACTTTAAATGATGAGATAAAATGGAATTTTCATTACTTTATGACCTTTACTTATTGCATTAGGTAATAATATAAAATAAAAATTTTTTACATCGTCGTACATTATAGTAGCTTGACATTTAAACAAAAACCATTTGGCATTTTTCTATGACTTGTTTGGCAATTTTTTACAAAACTGATCTGTCAACCGTACACCACAACCCGGACTACTTTCAAATGTCACGGACAACTGTCACACAGACTCTCCACTTAACCTAGAAAGATTGGAAAGCTGTCAGTGGCGATTTCATTCTGCTCTGGAACCCCGCCGTGCTGGAGTCAGAGCAATCCCAGGCAATTCGGGGCCAATTTCCTGCAGTGGACAGTTCTCGAAGCTTTTGACTCGGACAGTTTAAGGAGTTTTTAATGGGACAACGTCGTGTAGCTTTTTATTTTTAGAAATATTTGGGGCCTTTTTGTGCGGCTATGGGAGTGATCTAATGATATGACACTCGCTTTCGGATCGGAAGGTTCTGGGTAAGATCAGAGCCTCGATCGGCGCATAGTTGAATCCTTGGAAAAGTCTCTTTACTCACATTCTCTCGCCGTACTCAGGGGTAAAATTATGAGTAACTGGCCATTAACAGCGTTGTCTCTGTCTGAAAAAAAAAATTGTACTATCGCCTAACAAAAGTCATGTCTTTTCTATAATATGATACGTGTTGCTCTTAGTTAGGAACCCTTTGTAAAGCGCCTTGAGCACGTTTAGTGGATACTGCACTATATAAAAGCTCAGGTTTTGGTTTTTTTTTTAGTTGGATAGCTAAGCAGAATGCAATATGCAGTCAGTGATGCTTTGATGTACATCTGAATCTCATCATCTCTTTCCACTCATTAGTGCCGCTTGGTAGACATACTATGCCTCTAAAACCAAAGGAGATTTTTATTTAGTCGTTTTGATATTATGATTAGATTAATAGATACATCGGTAGCCGATAACGAATGACATTATCATTCCGGGAGCCTGGGTTCGAGCTCTGCTGTTTTCATCTCATTTTGTTTCCTTGAGCAAGAAACTTAACCCCGATTGGGCAATTTGCCGCGCTATACTACGACTCAGGCCTGAGTTGTCTCGGTCTTCTCAGACCCTAAAGAAAAAAAGTTCCCCATGAGAATGAATAAAGAGACTTGGTGTTATTTTGTTTTATCTTACTTAATTTTATTTAAAGGAGGGCGCGGGGGGGGGGGGAGCGAGTTCGATCACCATCCGCGCTGTGTGACGTTGAGCAAGTCACCTGGCCCTAGCTCACTTTGAGGCGCTGCACTGCGGCTGACGCCTGGGTTATTCCGGTCTTCCCTTGGAATATAGATCCTAAAGACAAATTTCCCCATGGGGACGAATAAAGGAAACTTCAGTTTTATTTATTATTATTATTTATTTTATTTTTTTTGGAATGTTCGTGTGATAATCATGCTGCTACTCCGGAACCTCACAAATTCAACCTTTACAGACAAGGTTGTCGTTCAATAACGAGTCGCGTCGTTTTTTGTGTCTTTGATTTTATTATGAATAGTACTGAACTAAAATGTAATACATAACGTTTCGAGCTCAAAACCCCTTCTTCTGGTAAAAATAAAATCAGGTAAAACGACAATATAGATAGAACGAAGTTGACGTCACACGGGTATTTGTTATTGTTTTTTGCCATCCACATTTATGAGTAATTCTCACTAAACTGTATTAACCAGACTATAAACGTTCAAGGTTATACACAGTGTGTTGGTCCGTTATACTTCCGGATGGCAAAGTTGTGAACTTCTAGACCAAACGCACACTATCTATAATATACTACGTAAAATCCCACATAGGGGAGCAAAGGTCACTGTAGTATGTCCAGTCAAGCTAGCGATGACCACCATCATTGTGTTCCATTTTTGTTTTTAGCCGAAAATGGGTTTGATCTCGAAACGTTTCATGCTTAGTATTTATTCTTTTAAAAAATATGTTATGATAATTTTTGTTCAATACTTTTTATTTTACAGTCCACAGTTTTTAATGGCTTATTATCTCGTAACAGGCGTCATGTTCCGCCCTACATGTTAAGCGTTGCTGTTGGCTAGGGACCCCTTGTAAAGAGCTTTGAGCTCGTTTGCTTAATATTCCCCTGTATACATGCTCAGGTATGAAGTATTTATAGATTACGACAGAGAATATTTTTATATCGTGTTAGATCTAACTCGAATCCCGCCTGTAAAGGGTTTGATTAACAGGTCCAGTGATGATTAAAATGGAGGCTGGTCCGCTGTCACCCAACACCTGACTAATCTGTGGCTTTCATCCCCATTTAATGACCAGTGGCTACCACTGACCACCGACACTAAGCCTTGATATTGACAAGTCTTGTCTTTGGCCCACTTTCTCCTCTGGCAAACTAACCCGTACATTATCGAACTTTATAATACAGTATTTCAGTTAGCTGTTGGATGGAGAGTGGGGAATGTGGATGAAATGGGGGAGAAAGCTATTAGAATAGAGAGAATAGAGAAATTAGAGCAAGAAAGATGGTTAGGTAGATAAATAGATAGATGTTTTGTCAAATATTGTTGTGCACGAATCTTTAGAGTGTTCGGCTATTTAAGGAGCTTGAATTAGTATAGTATTTGCCTACGAAATTGTTTCCAGTTTCATTCACTATAACATCAGGGCATAATCTGAGGATATAGTAAATGAAACTGTGGAAACAATATAATTGTAGGCTAATTAAGAGGAGAAATACTAGAATATATAGGGAGATAGATAGATTGATAGATGAAAAGATTGTGCACGAATCTTTAAAGTGCTCGACTGTTTAAGGATATTGAATTAGTATAGTATTCTAACTTCTTATTTTTCCCTACAATATTCTTTCAAGGGTTTCATTTACTTCATCTTCAATGCAAAGTCCTGTGATATGGTAAATGAGCCTGTGGAAACAATAATATAAATGTTGGCTCAATAAGAGGAGAGAATGCTATAACCGATATATATATATATATATATATATATATATATATATATATATATATATATATATATATATAGAGAGAGAGAGAGAGAGAGAGAGAGAGCTAGATAGATAGATAGATAGATAGATAGATAGATAGATAGATAGATAGATTGGTAGATAGGTAGTTAGATGGTTTCAAGATAATAACATAGTGAGAATAAAGAATTGGGAGCACACTGAGAGAGAGAGAGAGAGAGAGAGAGAGAGAGAGAGAGAGAGAGAGAGAGAGAGAGAGAGAGAGAGAGAGAGAGAGAGAGAAATATAGGAGGGTGGGGTGAGTAATGTTTCACATGCGACAGAGCGGTTGGTGTGAGCTTGGTGATCAAAATTAGATTAATTGTTTACTCGAGTTATCAAATTTGTGATAAAATAAATGGCTCTATGTTTTGTGTAAACGAATCATGTTTCTTACATTCGAAATTGATTTTCTAATCCCACATTAAATTCAAATCCAATTTTCTTCATCTATCATAATGGACAACTGAATGAATGAATGAATGAATGAACACATTATTAATTGTTGGTAAACAAAATGTAAAAGTAATAATTTGAAAAAAGAATAATGATGTATAATATCTTCTTAATAAAATCTGATTTAAAATCAGCAAGCCCTTTAAGCTTTTCACCGACATAAGAATTTTTAAAAAATACTTTGCACATAAATTAAATACTATATATTATACATAAAAATTGACATGTCTCACTGTTTCATTATATATGAATATCAAATATACGTGAGGGAACAGAAGACATATCTTAAGAAGTCGGAGAAGTAAAGCTGCCACCTTTGTCACAAGAGACTCTCAAACCTACTCAAATCTGTCTCCTTTCTGAGGTGCTCTGGCAGATCATTCCTCGAAACTGCAGCGGCATAACCCCAGGGTAAAGTCCGTATCAAATTTGTAGTTAAAAAGAAATAACAGAAGACTCTTTGAGTTTTGAATAAGATGTGATGATACTTTATTCATCTCATAAAAAGGAATTTTGTTTGCAAACGTGTGTATTACACGTTTCTTAATTAAACACAAAGTGGTTTGATTGATAGTCAAAAACATCCCCTTCCATAATCATACTAATAATAAACTTGTACAAACTTGGCTAAGAAAATCTGTTCATTACTTTTTTTGAGGGACAGCTCTCTATTTTATGTATTGGCCACTTAGGGGAAGAATCAAATTTTAATTAAATTTTTATCTAGACCTGATCTAATTGGATTTAATGATATATATTTCCCAGTCATCACAAGCATTGTACGTAAGGACAAAGAGATCTGCCAAGCGGGTGATATGTCTGTTACATACAAAAGTGATATATATATATATATATATATATATATATATATATATATATATATATATATATATAGCCTAATTTATTTATATAGAATGAATAGAATAAGGTCTATTCCCACTTACATCGACATGAAAATGAGACGGGTCATAATTTATTCACAATGGAAAACGTTTACGTTTTAATAATATACTGAGCAACAAAAGTTTCGCAAGTGAGCAACAAAAACAATTGAGCATTATATAGCGCAATATCCACTAAATGTGCTCAAACCGCTTTACAAGGGGTCCCTGGTCAACAGCAACATTTAACATGTAGGACGGGACATGCTGCCTGGTAGGCGATATTACAATTTTTCGGACAAAGACAACGCTGTTAACGGCCAGGTACTCATTTTACACCTGAGTACGGTGAGAGAATGTGAGTAAAGAGCCTTTTCCAAGGACTCAACATTGCGCCGAGCGCGAGGCTCGAACCCAGGACCTTCCCATCCGAAAGCGAGTGTCATACCACAAGACCACATAGCCGCACAAGACATGCAAGTCCGGGCTAATGTGAATGTAATTGTTTTCATTTATTTAAAAAAAGAGACCATTTATTGTGCTTTATATAAATCGATAGTAATAAACAAAAATGATTATAGCAGCTTTAAAAAAGGACAGAATATGAAATGCGGAACGTTTCGGGCTCAAAACCCTTCTTCAGCCAATAACAAGAGCAATAAAAGCATAAATCCATCACTTAAAATCCAGATAGACGGCACAGAACTATTTGGCACGTCCTTTTTTTAAGTAATAGGCTCTTGAGATATAAACAGAAGTGTAAGTGTTTGCTTGGTTACTACGCACTTGTGCTGAATGGAGCGTAACATTAAACTAACTATTTATAATGGTATAGATTTATAGTGCGCCAAACATCCCTTCATCAGGAGGGCTCTGGGCGCATAACATAGATTAAGCCCTAACACAGTACACGAACAACGCTAATTATACACATAATCAAAAAAAAAAATTATAAACAGCAAAAAAAAAAATTTATAAACATTTACATGTAAAAACTAAAAAATAAAAAACTCATTACGTTGTATGCGTCATTATTTTTGTTTTTTTATAAGATCACATTATTGTTCAATAGGCATCGATTACAGCGCGGCATCTGGCATGCATTGAATCCATCAGTTAGGTGTTTGAGTGAGGTCATTCTGTTTTACCACAATGAAGAACAACCTCCTCCAACTGATGGGCTGTCGCTGGTCTAAGGCGAAATGTGCCTTAGCGTTGTCGTATTGGCTATTTGGTCTTTTGGTATGGCACTCGCTTTCTGATCGGAAAGTCCTGGGTTCGAGCCTTGCTCGACGCATAGTTTGGTCCTTAGAAAAGGCTCTTTACTCACATTTTCTCACCGTACTTAGGTGTAATATGAGTACCTAGCCGTAAATAGCATTGTCTCTGTCCGAAAAAAAATGTATTAATCGCCTAACAGGCGTCATGTTTCGTCCTACACGTTAAGTATTGCTGTTGGTCAGGAGCCCCTTGTAAAGCGCTTTGAGCACGTTTAGTGAATAGTGTTCTATATAAAAGCTCAATTTGATTTAATTTAATGATGAGGAAGGCGCTATAAATGGGTATGATCATTGGCTTCAGCACTTGATTGAAGTAGTGTTCAGCAGACATCATTGCCACGGCCAGGGTCAATGTTTCTAAAAATAATCGGACCTAACAGGTGGCGTTGCCCAATTGCAGTCCAGGCGACGACCTCCAGGACGTTTTGGTCATTATACCACTCTCCAGCCCACCTCCAAGTTCAGATGCGATAACCTGCACATCTGGTATAGAGATGCCGTTGTTGCCGGTGCCTGGCTGTTTAGATAAGCCGCACTGCCGGGTGACAGCAGTGGAAGCCTCGCTGTCGGAGACGACAGACGATGCTGAGATTGGCCCTGCAACGTCTTCCCATCGTCATTCTGTCTGTTTCTATAGCAGGAAGGAAGCGGCGTTGACGGTGTTGCAGCAGAATGTGACGATCTTGCTCTGATGAAGTAACTCGTAGTCATCATGTTTATATTGTTGTCATGCGTGCTTCCATTGGCCTAGAAACGTCTCAAGAAGCGGATTATTATCGAAAGAGCAACACCAAAATGATTGACAACGTTTGCGGAGCCGTCCCCAGCTTGTAGGCGCCCGATGGTTCTTTTCCGGTTGATAGATATAAGACGTTTCATCACTTTCCTGAGTGAATGCGAATGAGAAACAAACTAACAAGAATCAACAAACAAACGTTCAAACAAATAAACAGCTCACTCACTTTCTTTTTTAGCCACACAGGAAAAAGTTTCATCACTTTCCTGAGTGAATGCGAATGAGAAACAAACTAACAAGAAACAACAAACAAACGTTCAAACAAATAAACAGCTCACTCACTTTCTTTTTTAGCCACACAGGAAAAAGCAAAGAAGTTATCTATTCGCCGACTCTCGAGAATTCCAAATTATGCGAAGAACATCTTTCATGTACCATAGGTTACTCGCTTAACGGATTTCATTATCAATATCATTTTTAAAGGGTAAGAGAAGAGAGAAAAAAAAAGACTTATTATTTCACTTTATCCCGATCGTCATTTGTTTTTCAAGTTTAAAAAAGGCGGCAACTTCCTACACAGGTAGCATTACACACATAGTCTTAAGAGAAATTGACATTCGAATTATTTACAAAGGTGAATGGTCTTCAATGTGTCCTGATTTGAATCCAGTGGACTATAGGGTTTTTAAAAAATGTATGTCCAACATGGTTTATATGGCTCATACAAAGTATACAGAGCAAAAAAGAGTCAATTCAAAATGCATGGGAGTAAATAAATATTTAAGACATTAGAAAATTAATTGGATCATGAAAAAAGGCTACGCATAGTCAAACAGCAAACTGGGGGACTCGACAGATCACATCAGAATTTGAAAATCATGTTCCAATTTTTCGATGTGGCAAAAACCAAAACAAAAACAGTCGGTGTGTTTGTTTAAACAATATTGTATCAAAAATGTTTCAGTAATATTGTTATCTTGAAAAAATGTGTATATTTCAATAAATGGGGGTTTTTGGGCGATAAAATTTCAGATTTGCATCACAATTTATAATATTAAGACTAATGGCTTCTAAACTTTTCCGGGATTTTTTTTTATTCTCGCAACCGATAATATATTCTTTGAGTGTAACATTTGAATAGTAATCGACTTGGGATGGATATGCAAATCAGGACAATCTTACTGTCCCTACGTGAGAAAAAAATGACGTTGTGAATTTCTTTTATTACATTTTCTTCCAACACAACACCAGAGTAACGCAGGAGGTCTCAACGGAGACAAATGTGACGAAGAATAGGATGTTTAAAAATCAAAGCATTGCTAAGAAATATGAACACTTTATTATCGTCCATTATGCCGTACTCTGACAATACACATTAATAAAATTTGGATCAGAAAACTCGTCTTTAGCAACTTACCTGCCGTACTATAAAAAGACAAGTATGCGGCTATGAGGTCTTGTGGTACGACACTCGCTTTCGGATCGGGAATGTCCAGGGTTCGAGCCTCGCTCCGCTCTTAGTTGAGTCCTTGGAAAAGGCTCTTTGCTCATATTCTCTCACCGTACTCCGGTGTAAAATGAGTTCCTGGCCAGCGTTGTTGTCTCTGTCGGAGAAAAATTACAATATCGCCTAACAGCGTCATGTCTCATTCTTCATGTTTCGTGTGGCTGATGGTCAGGGATCCTTTGCAAAGTACTTTGAGCACGTTTAGTGGATTTTGCGATATATAAAAGCTCGATTTTTTTTTGGTTTTTTTTTTGCTTGTTTGATGTTTTTTTTTTAATTAAATTTTTTTAAACCAAAAAACCCATCTTCAAATATTATCTTCAGATTTCTGACCCTCATCTTGGCAAAAACTCTCAAAATTCGAACCCCCCCCCCCCCCCCCCCCCCCCCCCCCCCGAGTTAGGCAGTTAACTGGCAAAATCCCAGGTTTTCGAGTTTTTGCCAAGATGAAGTTCATTTAATTTGAATCGATCGATTTTTTAAGGTCCAGTTTTCAGGCCAATGTTATTATAATGTGTTTTTTCAGAGAACATCGGTAATATAATGATTAATTACCGTTATAATTTTATGGTTAAATAATGATATATTAATCGCGCGTTGTCGTCGCAGACTTTATTAAAATCTCATTAAAGCACGTCATAACAATACAGCTTGACACAGATGCAAACAATGTATGTCTTATAAAGTCAGAATCAGGGGCTGTTGGTGTTGTGATGGACTGCGTTTCCTCACCAGTTCTATAATCCTTCACCATCTCAGATTTCAATTTCAATACAATCTTTGTTAATCGAACACGTAAATTAACGTCCATGACGACCCTTCTTTGACGTAAGCGAGTGTGTTAGATTTGTTATCATAAATCCCCAGTTTGTTATCAGGCAAATAAACCATTGTGTTATATAAGACGTTGTCTTGGACTGAATATGAAATATGCTTTCGATTGTAATAGGATAACTGTCACGTGCAACAAGCACTTGCATGTCGTTTTCGCTTCATTGGGTTTTCTCACCAATCCGCGAAATTAGATATCTAAAAAAATTCATTTAATATTTATATTTCAACACAAAGACTACATACAATTGGCATACGTCACATTTTTAGGTGATTTAATTTGAAAAACAAATCAAAGTCTATGAGGTAATAATTGCAACGAGCGTGCGATCGGATAAGGAAATAGATTTTTCAGAAATTTTTTATTGCTTATGTAAAATTTGGTACAAAGATGTCGCACGTTGAAGTTGGAATCATTGTAAACCCTCACCCCCCCCCCCCCCTCCAAATCCCCCATACACTCACATGCATGCATAGACAAAGGGGTGGGAGTGTGTGTGTGTGTGTGTGTGTGTGTGTGTGTGTGACAGAGAGAGAGAGAGAGAGAAAGAAAGAGAGAGAGAGGGAGAGGAAGAGAGAGCGAGAGAGAGAGATAGATAGATAGATAGATAGAGATAGATAGATAGATAGATAGAGAGAGAGAGAGAGAGAGAGAGAGAGAGAGAGAGAGAGAGAGAGAGAAATGTTGGAGGATAGGAGTTATGTGGTAGATTTGATGCACTGTATTCATTGCCTATTTAGAGTACTTTATTACAATTTCTGACTTGATCTTATGATAAATCGAATACCCGGAAGTTAGTCTTGGTATCCCGGAAGAAACATCTGTGACGAGAAAGCACGTGTGACTTCTACTGCTGCTGCTACTACGTTTTACACTTCTTGGATGACTAGAACACAATAGTCCAACAGTGTATTTCAACAATAAATTTTTAAAGTGAATTGAATGAAATTTTGATTAATTCATTGTTTGAAAAGAAAATCAAACTTCCTGGTTGGGAAAGAAACACCATTGAAATTTTGAAATGGTGTGAGAAAGAATTTCGATCAATTTTCACAGAGAACTCTCGTCGTAGGCGAGACAAAATGATTCCATTGGCCATTAGTGATACTACTAACTCGGGTGGTTCCGATAGCTCAGTTGGTAGAGCACTAGGCTCGAAGGACCCGGATCGATCTTTGGTGAAATCAAGATATTTTTTTTCTCACTCCCCTGTCCACTAGCAGTTTTTGACAAGTTGGAGGTAATTTGAATCGATGGCTAAAATGCCTGATCCACAAATCGCCACCACAATCGGGTTGATTCTAATTCCTGAGAATTGAATTCAAAGTAAACAATAATGCAAATATTGCGGCTAGAGCTCGAAGACATTAAAAAAAAATAATATTGAACTGGGAAGGAAGCGGCTATTTGGTCTAGTGGTATGACACTCGCTTTCTGATCGGAAGGTCCTGAGTTAGAGCCTCGCTCGGCGCATAGTTGAGTCCTTAGAAAAGGCTCTTTACTCATATTCTCTCACCGTACTCAGGTGCAAAATGAGTACCTGGCCGCTAACAAGTTGTCTCTGTACGAAATAATTATAATATCGCCCAACAGGCGTCATGTCCCGTCCTACATGTTAAGTGTTGCTGTTTGGCCAGGGACCCCTTGTAAAGCGCTTTGAGCACGTTTAGTGGATATTGCTCTATATAAAAGCTCAATTTTTTTTTTATTTCATTAACGAAGACAGATAATGAGGACGTTTCGGATTACCATAATTTTGTCAACAAACTACAATGAATGAAATCATTTCATAATTTCATAATGACTCACCGTTTCATGCTTTATTGACAGCAATGAAATGAAATGATTCTAAAGTAACAAAACTAAAGTCTTACATTTCTGATTCTTTTAATTTCTAAGTTTCAATTACTTTTATGTTTTTGGGACATAATCTGGCACACCAGACATAATGGCGTTTAAACACGGTGGGTCACATATAGTGAAGAAAAATGTTTTCTGGTTAAAATATCTTTAAAAAGTCCGGTGGTCTAGAATAAAGATGAGTCGCTTATGCTGCGTTTTGATTGGCCGAACATGCATTAAGAAAATTCAATAAATAAATAAATAAATAAATAAATAAATAAATAAATGATTGAAAATTGATTTTTTTAAACTCACAAAAAATCAAAAAAACAAAAAACAAAAACAAAAAAAACAAAACAAAACAAACAAAAAAAAACAACAAAAAAAAAAAAAAACAATGTTACAAACGTATACTTATTTGCAGGTCTGATAACCCAAATCATTATGGGCTCATTGTTGTAATGGGTTTTTTTTTTAATGGCGCAAATTATTGTCCTTTACAACAATGTTAAACTATGCCCAAAATTGCGCCGGGATATCAGACCTCCAAATAATATGCTCACGTCGAATGCTACACATCTAGTCTATGTGCACATATTATTTGCATGTCTGATAACCGAACGCAATTATAGGCTTGATTTAACATTGTTGTAATGGACAATATATTTTTCGTCGGTTTAAGAGTCTATCAGAATATTATAATATTTTCATTATAGCAATGAACCCATAACAGATTGGGTTATCAGTTCTGCAGGTAAATGCAAGCTGTACATACTACATAGATAAAGTAATAAAGATTAAATGCCCAAAGCACAAGAAGCAATGTGTCGATGTATTTGTAATTAGGTGGGTAGGTGAGAAGATGTGTGTGATTGCTAATCACGATGGAATAGTAATGAGGCATCGACTTTGAATTAAATGAAAATAATAAAAGATCATATCTGACGCACTCACGTGTCAAGTTACAGAGATAAACAATGAAAATTTAAAAGCACTTTGTTGAAACATAAGGCAAAAACCAGTCGCTTAATTTTACCTTAGTTCAGATTTCTTTGTTTATACATCAATTGTATTTTTGAGTTCTATCTCTAAAAATAGACCCATTTCTTTTTCAGAGCCTCAAGAACAAAAAAAAAGCTATAAGCTAATTTAATATAAAGATGGAGATAGGAAGAGAGATAGATAGATAGATAAATAGATTGTAAAGATAGATAGATAGAAAGAAAAAAGGATAGATAGATAGATAGATAGATAGATAGATAGATAGATAGATAGATAGATAGATAGATATTGAATCGTGTTGGATACAAATATGGTAAGAATAGTGCTCGACATGTAGCAATTGAGCGAATTTATATTTTAATATTTACCACAATGTTGGAGTCAGTCTACATCGATGTTTCAGGCCTTTTTCAGCCATCGTCAGGACTGTGTGTTACATGAGTTTGGTTTGTTGTGTGTTGTCGCTTGTTGACGTGGTTCCGTAGGTTTGTAGTTGATTAATAAGTACTTCCGGCGATATGGACAAGTATTGTACATCTCATTTTTCGCCTTGAGTGCGGCTTCATGAGGGTGTTTGATTATTGTATATTTCTCTTCCAGGCATAAGCGATATTGTTTTGATGTTGGTGTGACCCTGTTGCTTTATATCTAATAGATAGATAGATAGATAAATAGATAGATAGATAGATAGATAGATAGATAGATAGATAGATAGATAGATAGATAGATAGATAGATAGATAGATAGATAGATAGATAGAAACAAGTAAAATTTAAAAGCACATTGCTGAAACATAAGGGAAAGACCAGTCGCTTAATTTTAGCCTAGTTTAGAGTAATCTAAATATCTAATATAATATTATATATATATATATATATTTTATATATATATATATATATATATATATATATATATATATATATATATATATAGAGAGAGAGAGAGAGACAGATATATATATATATATATATATATATATATATACATATATATATATATATATATATATATGTACATATATATATATATATATATATATATATATATATATATATATATATATATATATAGATGGACAAATAGATAGAGATGAAGAGAGAGAGAGAGAGAGAGAGAGAGAGAGAGGGAGAGAGAGAGAGAGAGAGGTAGAGAGAGAAAGTGAGAGTGGGGGAGAGGGATAGGTAAACATAGATGGAGATAGGTAGAGAAAGAAAGACAGAAAGAGAGAAAGAGAGAGAGAGAGAGAGAGAGAGAGAGAGAGAGAGAGGGGGGGGGGGGGGGAGTGGAATATTTCATTTGACCAAGATAAAACATCCAATTCTATCAGAAGAGGGACGTGAAACCAGGCATCTCATTCTGGCACTTCCACTAGTGCCTGTCACCTAAGATGACCGCTGGTCAACTGATGAATAAGGGCATTTTCTAGATCAGTGAACCCCCTTACGCCTTGACCAAAACACAGAACACTGTTTCCATTTGTAATATCAGTTCTCTATCCTTAAGCACTTCCATTAACACAAAAACGAATGATATGATCATTGGAAAAATTCCTGGATTAGAGTTAATGAATTTTGTAATACATTCGTTATCCTTCGTGCCGTTGTTGTTGTTATTTTAATTCTTATTGTTGTTGTTATTGTTATTGATGAGTATCACGACGACAATGATGATGAGATGATGATGATAATGATGATGACGATGACGATGATGATGATGATGATGATGATGATGATGATGATGATGATGATGATGATGATGATGATATTGAGGATGATATTGATGATGATGATGATGATGATGATAACTTAAATTTTATTATTTGTATAAAATTTGAAAATTCAGATTCGCTTCTGGCGATTAAATAGATATTATGTTAAAAATAGTCAAATATTTCTAAATGTTGTTCTCGATATTATGTAATATGGTAGAGTTCATAATATAGTTTTCCAATGCTCACAATTTCCTATAATTTTATTTATTAGAAATTAGGTTTATTACCTGATTCAATAGGAAACACGACATGTCAGTGCCAAAGTGCTTTTTTTTATCGCGCAATATCCACTAAACGTGCTCAGAGCGCTATACAAGGGTCTCTGACCAACAGCAACACGTAACATGTAGAACAAGACATGTCGGCTGTTAGGCGATATTACAAATTTTTTCCGACATAGACAACGCTGTTAACGGCCAGGTACTCATTTTACACCTGAGCACGGTGAGAGAATGTGAGTAAAGAGTCTTTTCCAATGACTCAACGATGCTCGAACCCAGAACCTTCCAATCCGAAAGTTAGTGCCATACCACAAGACCACATAGCCACATAGTCTTTTCCTTGTTCTGTGTCGTCTTTCAGAGCCACAAGGCCCATGGAGCCGAAGTTTATCCCGGTTTCTATAGCGTTAAACGGTCAATGATAATTGTTTGCAATCATTTGTATAGGACTCTATCGCACAGTACTTTCCGTCAGATCTAACAGACCCATCCAACAAATCACTGCTGTGTGTGTGTGTGTGTGTGTGTGTGTGTGTGTGTGTGAGAGAGAGATAGAGTAAGAGAAGAGGAGTAAGAGAGACATAGGAGAGAGAGAGACAGACAAACAGAGAAAGAGAGAGACAGAGAGACAAAGAGAGACAGAGAGAGAGAGAGAGAGAGAGAGAGAGAGAGGAATAGGCAAACATACAGGGAAAGAGGGAGTAATGTGAGAGAGAGAAAGAGATAGATAGATAGATAGATAGACAGATAGATAGAGAGAGATAGATAGATAGAGAGAGAGAGAGAGAGAGAGAGAGAGAGAGAGAGAGAGAGAGAGAGAGAGAGAGAGAAAATGGGGGGGGGGGGGGTGAGGTCAAGAAAAAAATCTCAATTTCTTCGTACATGTATGGATTACTCTGCTGGGATCAACGTATCCATCAATTCTTCCCATCTTAATTTTTTTCCAAATGTATCCCTAACCCGAGAGGGTTGCAGACCCTGGACTCTTAATCTAAACCAAATACTCTTTGTGTTAAGGACCGTCTTTTCTCTTTCTTTTCTTTTTTTTTTTTTCTTCTTCTTCTGTCTTTCTTTCTTTTTTTTTTTCTTTTTTATTATCTTCCGGTTATATGACCTAAAATTGTCAAAACGCTTTTACTCTCCTACTAATCTTAAAGCCAATTCTTTCCTTAATAAATTTTAGAATTCCATTATCATTTTTGTTTATCAAATCGATTTTAGAATGCATAATCACAATTTCATTCCTTAACCCAGCATCATCTTTTCTTTCGTCACTTCTTTAGTATTCGAATCCGTTTCTTCGTCGATTACTCCACCATCTTTTGCTTTCACAAGATCCTTCAAGCCCTGTCCACCCGTCTGCGTGTGTCAATCACTCAGAAATTCTCTGCTCAATCATGAACACCGATCACGTAGTTTTTGGTGACCTCTGACCTCACGAGGACAAACCGGTATTTTGTTGTTATAATCTGCCTTGATCGATATGCCTGAGCACAGAACTGTTGATGGATATTTCAAGGGAGAAAATCCTTTACTAAGCACATGAATAGATGTATTCTATTAGCATTTTGAGTTTCAGATTTAAACTACGTACATAATATTATGCCTCCTTACATTTTTAGCCAATACCATAGTGGGAATTCACTGGCATTTGGACCTGAAGGTCGTAGATTCGAATCACTTGCTTCACTGTGATCAGGGCCTAACCTTTAATATAAGTTCTTGTTCTCTCTAAGACTTGTAATGTAAACTAAATTTATTGAAAGGGAGACTGGATGAGAAGAAGAAGAAGAAGAAGAAGAAGAAGGGAGGAGGAAGAGGAGGAGGAGGAGAAGGAGGAGAAGAAGAAGAAGAAGAAGAAGAAGAAGAAGAAGAAGAAGAAGAAGAAGAAGAAGAAGAAGAAGAAGAAGAAGAAGAAGAAGAAGAAGGGATGAGGAAGAGGAGGAGGAGGAGGAGGAGAAGAAGAAGAAGAAGAAGAAGAAGAAGAAGAAGAAGAAGAAGAAGAAGAAGAAGAAGAAGAAGAAGAAGAAGAAGAAGAATGTTTACGTTAACTTGGAACAAAGACCCTATATATCTCCGATCAGATCAGCTAGTTAATCCACTAAAATCTCAGTCATGCTAGAAATCAGGGTGTCATATGGAACCCTCTTGACAACAAGAGGCGTCGGTCACGTGGAAGGCCTTGCACGATGACGACGTGATGGTTGGACATGAGATGTGAAATCTATCACTCACGAACACCCAAGACCGTTGAACATACGACGTTTGTTTGGACGTGAGCAATAATTTGAATCGGCCCTATCGGCTTCTTATATCAAAATATCATTGTAAAAAGATTGATTGTCAAAAAAGAATGCGTTTAGGGCAATTGATGTGCGCGTTCATAATATTATTGTTTTTATACAAACGTTATCAAGATTAATACAATTCTATTTCATGGTTTGTAGCACAATCATGTGATGGTGGTGGTGATACATAAGAATGCTAATAACGATGATGATAATAATCATGTATAAGGCATTGATATTACATCATCCTTGTCAGCCATTTAGAAGATAAGATAAGATAAGATAAAAATGTTTTCCTATTTAAAATAAGATCAAAACTAATTGTATGACAACAGAAACTCTTGGATAAGTCAAGTGTCTGTATATGCATTAAACCAAAAAAAAAAAAAATAATAAAGAAAGAAAAATAAAGATTTTACATAGCGCAATATCCGCTAAATGTGCTCAAAACGCTTTACAAAGGCTCCTTGACCAACAGCAACACGAAACATGTAGAACGAGACATGACGCTTGTTAGGCGATATTACCATTTTTCCGACATAGACAATGCTGTTGATGGCCAGGGACTCATTTTTCACCTCAATACGGGAATGTGATTAAAGAGCCTTTTCAAAGGACTCAACTATGCGCCGAGCGAGACTCGAATCCAGGACCTTCCGATCCGAAAGCGAGTATCATACTATTGGACGAGAAGAAATTAGGGCATTAGGGCATCAGGGCATCTTTGCACAGAGGTTCTCACCGTAACAAAACAGAAATTGTGAACATCTAATTCGTAATCATCTAGATACATGAATATAAACATCTGATGGTATGCGATATTTCGTTTCAAAACCGATAAATGTTTCTTCTACAAACTACACCAAACACACGCACAAACACATACACTAACACACATGCTCACACAAAGATAAAAACTCATTCAAATAAAACAGTATTAGTAAGTTCCAGTGTGGCTATAAAAGTGTAGTTTATTAGTAGGTTGTTAGGCACGGTGGCAGATGTCGGGGTGGATGGTTAGGGTTGTATGTATCGTTTAGTAATTAAGACCACCACCACCTTGTCAAAAAGTCTCAAACATGAGACTTCTTTTGAGAAAGGGAGTAAGAGAGAGAGAGAGTGGGAGAGAGGGGGATAGATAGATAGATATATAGATAGATAGATAGATAGATAGAAAGAGAGAGAGAGAGAGAGAGAGAGAGAGAAAGAGAGAGAGAGAGAGAGAGAGAGAGAGAGAGAGAGAGAGAGAGAGAGAGAGAGAGAGAGAGAGAGTAAATTCGGGAAGTGTTTTTTAAAAATACTGCCCTGTAAAACAGGAGACGATAAGATAAGATAAGATTCTGATAATATTTATTGACTCTGTATGGAAATTACAATGTCGTTAGTATAATTTTTAATGTTTCTTCTGCTAAAATAGAGAAAATTAAAAAAACATATATCAATTTTTTTAATGGATAAAGATGAATATATTAGTAAATAAATAAATGACTGAATGAATGAATATATAAATAAAATAAAATAAGATAAAATAAAATAAAATAAAATAGAAAATAAACAAATAAATAAATAAATGAATAAATGATTGAGTGAATAAATAATAAATGAATAATTAAATGATAAATGAATAAATAAAAGCTCACGTTTTCAAATAGTATCGTTAAAGGGGTCACGAAAGGGGATAGGCACGTCCCATCATCTTTTTGCGAAGAATACAAAATCATACACAGCTCATCGCCAAAAAATGGAACAGATGGGACACCTTTTTCACCTCTAACCCCTGCACCACTCTGTCTTTCTCACTTTCATTTTCTCGAGTACCTCCACACGACTGGACAGTGTTTATATCCTTAGTTTTTTATACAGAATAAAGAGGAATCTTTCCCCCCAGCCTGTCATTGTTCTGAAGGAACGTGTTGTATGTCATTGTATTGTAAATCGTAGAAAATACAGAAATAGATGCGCAGAAAAATAGCATGACACAAAGACAGGGGGGAAAGGCTTGAGGGGGGGGGGGGGGGGGGGACGGACCAGGAAGGAGTGACGCGCTAAGTGTAAAAAACTGGGAGCAAAAACTCCCATAACATCGTGAATTTCTTTCTCTTACTTTATTTTTTTTTTTTTTTTTGTCAGCCAATCACTGGACCACAAGGGAATAAAATATGTGTTTCTAAAATGTACGCGAGTATTAATAAGTTTTACAAATACTGGTCAGCCTTCTAAAATTGAAGAAATGAGTCCAATCGTTTTAAAACTGTAGTATGTACATATATGTATATAGGGATGAATCTGGTGTTGAAAATTGAATTTTAGCCGGTGATTTATCGTACTCTGGAAAGACACGTATTTTTTAAACAATTGGCCAGTCAACTTGTCCTTCAAATATCGATCGATTTAAATTACCCTCATCTTGACTAAAACTCTCAAAAATAGGACCTCGCGAGGATTTGATTTCGTCAAGACAATTTTTAAAATTGCTTTAGGTTTCCAATTTTGCTATTTTTTAAAGCAACAAAGTTTATTTGTAACAATCATTTTGATATGAGAATTTTCCAAGTAATCCTATTTTTGATTTATGGTGATAAATTCTATTTTTCAGGAACCAGTAACAGCGACGAACAAGTCAAGAATAGTATGACGGTGAATTCTTCGTTGTCTTCAGATAGCACTGATAAGATTTTTGACAAAGGAAACGAGAAGAATGCAGTGGGAGTCCTATCGAATAAATCCGATGTACACAAAGATAAAACATTGAACCTCATTTCGTCAATGACATCGGCCTCGCCTGATACAAGTAAAGCAAAATCTTTGCCAATGTCATCAGCAGCGCTCCTTAGAGAGTGGTCAATGCCAAGTTCCGAGTTCATACCAAAAACTGTATACACGGCGGCAGCGTCCCTTTTCCAAACTCACGTCACAACCGATAACCCTCAAATAAAAAAGAATGAAAAACTGAACAATATACTTCAGAACAACAGTTCTAACTTCAAGACAGTGAATAGTAATGGCTCAAGTAGTAGCAACATAAATACGAATGGTGCTTCATTCTTGGAAGAAATTTTCCGAAAACGCAATGGGGTCCAAAGCTCAAACAATGATCTAGTCCCGTCCCTTCCAAACCGCAAAG
>NC_088363.1:63329733-63337233 GCF_034508935.2 Berghia stephanieae | reverse complement strand
TGAGGCGATTAAGATTTCATGGCAAAATAGGAATATAATATTATGAACCACCTTTTCAAAAACTGCATAACCTAGGTGGACATATTTGTAGGGGTGATAGCCGAGCGCAATTATGGGCCTGATTTAATTAACATTGTGGTAATGGAGAATATTTTGCGTTGGTTTGAGAGTAATTTCAATACATCAATGTGCCCATAACAATTTGGGTTGTCAGACCTGGCAATAAGTATACGTCGGGTATAACTTATAAATGATATTATTGTTGGAAATGTGAATTTATAGTAGGAAAAGAATATTGGGTTAATTTTATGTGTTTATTGGATAGAATCGACACTTCACGTGCAGGTCTGATCGCCCAACGGAATTGTTGGGTTGACTTAAGAGTCTTGTCATTGACAATACGTTGCATCAGTTTCAGAGTAGATTTTCATTCTAACAATGAGTGAGTCCATTCGAATTTAAATCATCAGACCTTCAAATAGATAAACGTCGATTAGACTAATTCCTTCAGCGTCATCTAGGCCCATAGAATCGGCGTTCATTCCGGTTTCTATTGCTTGAAACGGACAAAAACAATTATTGAATGTCCCACTTTGAGAGTTTTGACAAACTGAGGGTCATTTAAATCAATTGATATTTGAAGGACGTGTTTTCTGGTCAAATTTTTTGATACGGGTTTTTTTCTTCCAGATTTAACAACTGGTTAATTCAATGTGATGAGAAACCAAATCGTGGGTTGTTGACGATTTACCATAGGGGGAAGAGATAGGAAGAGATCACGGAAGAGAGATCGTGGTCTCCAATTGCAAATATTATTCTACCATTTTGTCGTACTCTGAAAATACACAATTTTAACATTTTGGCCGGAAAATTCGTCCTTCAATTAACATCAATCTATTAAAATCACCTTCAGCTTGTCAAAAACTTTCAAGCCTGGAATTTCAACGTGCCAGGTTTGAGAGTTTTTGCCAAGATGAGTGTCATTTACATCGATCGATTTTCGAAGGACTAGTTTTCTGGTCTTTTTTTTTTAATACAGGGTTTTCCAGATATAACTGGTAAATCCAATTTGATGAGAAACTAAATATTGGGATGCTGACAATTTACCAGAGGTAAATGTAAACACAGACAGATACATCCAACTCTATCTTGATAAAGTGTCACTCTATATTTAGTCTGACCGGATACATTACGAATGCTGCATTGTGTACAACGATGAAACGTCTTTTATTTCATTTGGCCAGAATACTTTCAGTTCGTGTAATCAAGTGCTCCAAAAGTCTCAGGTTGAAGACTTTGTATCAATAGGATTTTACTTTACTTAGATCGAAGCAAAAGTTTCCACGACAAAATGTTAAGAAAAAAAAGAGAGAGAGAAAGAAAAGAATATAAATATGTTAAATCATGAGCTTAAAATTAAAATTATATAATTTGCCAATGAATGGGTTAGCCTTGGAAACTGTTTGACTCTCTCTCTCTCTCTCTCTCTCTCTCTCTCTCTCTCTCTCTCTCTCTCTCTCTCTCTCTCTCTCTCTAGTGGCGTTGTTATTTCATTTAATTCTTGGTTTATATCGAGGTATTGTTCCAAATAATAATATAATCTTATCATCAATACCACCACGAAGACGGGCAGCAGCAGAACGCACCCACGTCAACCACTGATTTATGCGTAATTTTGCCTCATTTGACAAGTGACCAGTCCACGTATCTCTCAACTAATGTATGTGCAGTGGCGGCAACAACAACGGAAACTATCGGTGTTGGCCCCCGGGTTGCTAAGTGTCGTCAAAGGTAAACAATCGAATTTAGGAGGTGACCACATTGTAAACTATCTCCACGGTGAGAGATAACGAGACGCGGTTAAAGAAATGTCTATCGATAATGGCAAGAGATTAGGCTAAACAGCAGCAAGTAGGACTGTAGATATTGCTCTCATGTATTATGATATATTTTATGCAGTTTGATATAGAGCATATATTAAAGATTGATCAACAACTGATGAGAGCAAATGCATAGTACTTGTGCTCTTGACATATTGAGCATATCTGTAGAAAGATAAATAAGTATAAATCATATATAAATGAATAGATATGTACATAGATGGATAGCTTTGTGACATTCTCCTCCTTCTCCTAAACCTCTTCTTCTTCTTCTTCTTCATCTTCTCCTCCTTCTTCTTCTTCTCCTTCTCATTCTTCTTCTTCTTCTTCTTCTTCTTCTTCTTCTTCTTCTTCTTCTTCTTCTTCTTCTTCTTCTTCTTCTTCTTCTTCTTCTTCTTCTTCTTCTTCTTCTTCTTTTTCTTCTTTTTCTTCAAACAAACCGACCGAAAGAGGCGGTCTATAGATACTGCCAATTCCGAAATACAGAGATAAAAATCATAATGTAACTTTCAAGATAGCCTGCATTGCATTTCAGTGTTATTCTATAACAAAAACAAATTACATCCTAACTGACTCTGAAAAGGATAGAGGATAATGAGAGGAGATGAGCCTTGCTGTTTTGCATTCTAAATGACGAATATGATTAATTTATTAATTGTCTAATAGTAATCGATTTGGTAAACTTGACAGTTATTTAACAAAACCCGTTTGTTCTTCTATCACGTACCACACAAATTCATGCATCATTTTTTCTCAATGAGGGAAGAGATAAGGTATGACTGGTGGTGAGGTCTTTGAATCGAGAATATGACAATAGCTATAACCAGTTCATTTACCAAACCAATAAAGTTTTCATATTAAAAACTCCTTAATCTTCACGAAATCTCCTTTACACACAAAAGATCTGGTGAGACGTGCAACAAACCTGTTCGGGATATAACGTAAGCCCTGAGGTACTATCATATCGATAATTATATGCACGGCGTAGCATTGCACCAAAAGAGTAATGCAGTGAGTTGTATTCAAATCCATACGTCTTTATGTTAAACACGCTTTGATTAACCAGCAAAATGTTCTACAAATGCCAGAAAGTTAGTCCATAAACATTGAGCATCATGAAATGCCTCAATACAATCACAGACGAAATCAAATGTTACAGTGATATGAAACTGTCCGTTCATGAAGCCTATGATATCGGTTAAAAGTAAATGAGGGGTGGAGGGGTGGAAGTTGGGGGGGGGGGGGGGGGGGGGGGGCGAAACTCTATTTTAATGAACGGACCTCTAATGAACCCCGACATTGAATCTTATCGTTTATTTACTTATCCAGCTATCTGCCGTTCTCTAGAAAAACAACAACTCGTCCTTCAAATATCGATCGATTTAAATGAACTTTATCTTTGCAAAAACTACCAAACCTGGGAGTTCGTGAAGTCATGTGAAGATTTCCTCAATATGACAATAATAACAATAAATGATGTGAGGAGAAAAATGCCAGAAGACAATTGAGAACAAAAACTTTGCATCGATGAGGATTTGAACCTATGACCGGACTGTTACGGCAACTCCGTTTGGCCACGAGAAAATATCAACATCAGTGCCTGCTCCACTAACTATTCTCAACAACCCAATGGGAATCAATAAAGAAACCAAGACTTAGTCAAGAATTGTCGTTCTTTTCGTGTTTACGGATTTATTTCCTTTACCACCCCCCCCCCCTTCCCCTCCCCACCAACGACATCCTTCTTATGTCATAAAGCACTATTGATATTCCATAACAGAAAAGCATTCAAAACCTTTTCTCTTAATCCCCATATTATATACAATAAACGCCGTTGTATGTATTATCAAACGCACGAGACGAACAAGAACGGTTGATTTGTGACTAACATAAGCAGCATATCAAGCCATGGTGAACAATCACAATTAATCTATCAAATTATCTGTCTTCTCAATATCTGATCGTTGTATTATAATGAATACGTTCGGGTTTCATCACAACTAGGCTTCCAGGCAAACATACATGCATGATTTGTAAACCACAGAGACGCCTTTCAAAGGCAACCACACCACTAGTATTTTTTTTTATATATCAATCCACTCTCCGAAGGCGTAAATATTTATATTCTTTACAATATTATTTTGAAAATTATCTGGACAGACGACAAAGTGTGATAACATGATAACTACACGTATCGCGAATCGTCGTTCTCTTCTCGCGGTTATTTGAAAGCAATTTAATTTTTTACCTCGGATTTTTTTTTTTTACAACACGGCAGCCTGTGCATTGATGCTATTATCGTGCGGTTTTGTTGTATGATAACAGGGTCTAATAACCCCACCGGCGCCACAGGGCAATCTCGGTCTCTTTTCACTGCGGTAATTCAGCCATACACGATCTGTAAATTCCACTTACAACCACGGAAGCATCAAGAAGGCATTAACACAAACAAGTAATCGCAACGGCTCTACCGGCGCAGACACCTTTTTTTTTTTTTTCAAATTGAATAATAGCCTTAACTTGCATTAATAAAAAATGTCTTTCGTAATTTAATAAAAGGAAGAAGAAGAAGAAAAAGAAAAGAAAATCAATGGTAAAAGATTGTCGTTAAACAGACAAGTTTAAATCTGATTTATCGATTGGCGATGAAAAACTAAAAAAAAAACCCAACAAAAATAAACGTTCCAAATTGATGGTAGATGTCTAGATAGTAAACAAATGTGTGATGTCAAAAACCTAGTTCCGATCTCATTGGAAGTGTAAAACTACTCTTCCGGAGGATTGAATACATACCTTGTGTAATTAATCTTCTGGTTCCAGATTGATGATATCTAATTGTCCAGTCTATACTGATCGTCAATAAAGATCATCCATCGTTGCTCTCTTACGTCTCATAATCCTAAGAATATGCTTATACATCCCACTACTAAAATTGTTATGCCACCTTATGCAACTGATTCATTTTCATATTTTGTTGTTGTTAAATTGAATTCGTATCACGTTTCCTTCACACTTGTCTCACTGTAATATGTTTTGTTTTATATCACTGTAAAGCGCTTAGAGCCTGTGACAACGGGGTAAAGCGCTATATAAATGCCATTTATTATTAGTATTATTATTATTCATTATGGTGGACAGTCACACTTCCAATGATTTTGGAACAGAAGAAGTCATGGTGTGACGTCACGACTTCTCTGCCCTATAACATTTTTATTCAGCTTGATTAACATTTGATTATCTCAGTAAAAGAATATTTAAACAATTTTCCACTTTTCATACTTTTATAAGTTAACTGACATTGGAACCCACTAGGACTTATCTTTTGACGTCATTTTTTTTAGGTTTTTGCAGCGCCTAGTGAGTTGTCATTAGTAGTGCTCAAGAAAAGAAGTGATCCCATTGGTTGAATTATTGAATACAACTCACGATTTGTTTTCTTTTGCGGCCAAAGACGTGTCTTTTGACGTCATTTTTGGTCAGCGTCAGGCTATAAGTTTAAGATGGCTACGCTACGGTCCTATAGATAGTATGCACTTGGCTAAGAAGCTCACAACATTGCCATCCGGAAGTATAACGGACCAACGCACAAGCCTGTGTAACCATGAACATTTATAGTCTGGATGATACAGTTAAGTAAGATTTACTCATAAACGTGGATGGCAAAAACCAATAACAAAGACCCTAGTGACGACAACTTCATTCTATCCATAAGGTCCTCGCTTATAGTGTTCACAACTAAGGACATTGGACACAACTAAGGGGCATAATCCGTGATAATCATATTCCCCTCAATCCATTCCACTAAATGACCAGATCGAGCTGGTGGGTCACATGATATTAAATAATATTGAGACATACATGAACATCGAGCAATCAGGTATGTATTATATCTATCTACCAGCGGGCCTTTTGCTTGAATTTCTCGCTTGCTCTTTAGTATTTGCTCTCCCACCGTATCATATCATATGGCGACAAGCGGTTTACAATTCATTGTTATTTTATCGAATTAACTCAAAAGTTTTGTCTGTCGATTAAATTGGTTTATAATCTAATTTCATTGGATTTTTTTTAATCAAAAGATTTTATCACTGTGGACGTAAGGTTTTAAATTGTAAGCATGGATATAATGATTCAACATGTAGGAAGAGAAAAATATATTTTGGGGTGGAGATATTCGCATGTGAATAGAAATATGGATTTTTGTTTTCTTTGATGACGATACAATGAGTTATGTGATATCTTTTATACTGATGCAATGAACTCTTGTACGGCAATTGGACTTTGAAAAATTGAAAAGAATTAAATGATTCCTTTTGTCAAAACCCCTGGTTTCATGACCAAAAAATGCCTCTGGTTTTTCTGCCTATTGAACACGAAAGCGGAAATGATATGTAATAGATTGTTGCATATATATATATATATATATATATATATATATATATATATATATATATATATATATATATATATATATATATAGATAATATATATATATAAATATATATATATATATATATATATATATATATATATATCAAGAAGATATCGATATTCAAGAAACATATTTATTTTTTCGTGCAAAATAATTGAAGACCAAAAGTTCCTCTTTACGTCGGATAGTTTAGCTTTTTCGACGGAGATAACGGCCAGGTACTTGTTTTACACCTAAGTACGGTGATTGAAAGTGAGTAAAGACTCAATTCCAGAGACTTGACTTTCGCGCTCAGTGCTGGACTCAAACCCTGGACCTACCAGCCTGAAGGCGATTGTCATACTACAGGACAAGAGAGCCGCACTATCTACAATTTACCTGCCTACCTACCTGCCTAATTATCTACCTGTATACCTGCCTACCTCCCTATCTATCAATTTATCTATCTCTCTATCTATCTATCTGTCTATCTAGCCATCTATCTATCTATCTATCTATCTATCTATCACTCGATATCTCTCTATCTCTCTCTATTTTTCTATCTGTCTATCTATGCATTATCTGTCTATCTATCTATCTATCTATCTATCTATCTATCTATCTATCTATCTATCTATCTATCCATCTATCTATCTATCTATCTATCTATCTATCTCTATCTCTCTATCTATAATTTATCAATCAATCTATCTATCCATCTATTTATCTATCCACCTCTCTATCTATCTTTCTATATATTTAGCTATCTATCTACCTTCTATGTATCTATCTACCTATCCATCCACCCATCCAGCCATCTATCTATCTATATCTATAAATATATATCCATTTGCTGTTTATCTCTGTCTTATTGCCCCTTTCACCGAACCATTTATCTTCCTTATCACTGCTGACTCCAAAAACCATATCCTTTATTTTTGTTCTGTTCTGTCTTTCTATCTATCTATCTATCTATCTATCTATCTATCTATCTATCTATCTATCTATCTATCTATCTATCTATCTATCTCCATCTCTCTATCTTTTTATCAAGCAATCTTTCTCTCCATCTATTTATCTATCCACCTATCTCTCTCTCTATCTTTCTATCTATCTACCTTCTATGTATCTATCTACCTATCCATTCATTCATTCATCCATCCATCCATCCATCCATCCATCCATCTATCTATCTATCTATCTATCTAT
>NC_088363.1:63292233-63304733 GCF_034508935.2 Berghia stephanieae | reverse complement strand
CACAAAATTACTGTTTGAAGGTCGCCATCGTCTTCGTTATCATCATCATCGTCATCGTCATCATCATCCTAGTCATCATCATCATCATCATCATCATCATCATCATCATCATCATCATCATCATCATCATCATCCTCCTCCTCCTCATCATCATCATCATAGCCATCATCATTCACGGTCCATCTTGTCTCTATCTCATCTACCGCCCCAAATCCCCCAATTAAAGAACCACAACACCACAGCGGGCAGCATTATAAACGCCGAACAATGTGTACCGATGGCTTGTGAGGAGAGATCTTTTACCCCTAATACCCCTAGCTTGAAAAGAGATGACAAGGGAAGGACTAAAAAGACCCCGACGGAAACCTCTGAGATGAGAACCTATAGAGAATACCGCCTCTCAAAAGTCTTAGCAGTCACTCGCAATGGGCAACGACCATTCTCAAATTACACACAGAAACTGACTAAACAATGGGATATAGTCGTTAATACCTATCAGTGTAGTACAAAGACCACCATCGTGTAAACTCGCCGGTACTAAATTATGAGTTTCATTAATAATAATTGTAGATTGTACATTATAATATCGTGGCAAAGAAAACGCACAATTAGATTTAACTGCCGTACCTACTCTGGAAAGAAACGTATTTAAAAATTTGGCCTGAAAACTAGTTCTTCAAATATGGTTTGATTTTATAATGACCCGCATCTTGGCAAAAATCTCCCAAACCTGGGACTTCCCGAAGTCTTTAATAAAGTCCAAAGCTTGAGAATTTGTTGCCGATGAGGGTCATTTTAATCAATCGATATTTGAAGGACGAGTTTTCTGGCCAATTAAAAAAAAAAACACATTATGGTTTTACAAAACACAGCAGTTAACTGGTTGAATACAGGTAAAATTCATCGAGTAAGATTGTATTGTTGAATCGGACCACCATATTTCATGGTTAACCGCGTTATAGAGAACTTCAAGCAGGATCGCATGACATCTTCATAAAGCGTTTTCTTAGCAATGTTTTTGATGATAAACCAACACCCCCCCCCCCCTCCCCCGTTAACGACGAAGACCGCGCTCGCGTGGCCCTTTATAAAAATAAAATTTTGAAGGCAAGATAAACGAATGTGATAAGAGTTTTATAGAGGGACAGCTGCCGCCGCATTTCTTTCGTGTGGACAATTTAGTTAGAAGTAGTAATAAAAGTAGACAGAGAAAGGTGTTTATGATTCTAATGTCCTTCTCGTTTGTTTGAGAGTTAACTATACCTCTGGTGTATTATAATAATATTATGCTATAATAATATTCTCCATTAAAGTAGCAGCTGCACCAGTTGGTCAAGGGTTTGGACATTGGAAATAGCAAGAAGGAGTTTAGTCATAATAACTTTGAAATGACCAATCTACCAAGCTATTTGGGGCTTGAGAAAGTGAAATAATAAGATTTATAGTGAACAAAAATCCAACTTAAAAATGCAAAACCCTGATTAGATTTCAGACATTGGGACGGGCTCATCTAGATACTACTATAAATGTTTTGAGACGCATTTTGAATGCAAAAAAAAAAAAAAAAAAAAGAAAAGAAATATCTATATCTGTGCACAAGTAAAAAGCGCCGTGGAGTTACCTTACGACGTTAGAAACGTGATTATCTTAGACAATAGTAATAGGCAATGAATTCAGTTGTTTTTTGGGGTTTTTTCATCAACACTAGAATTTTAAATTATTTGTTAATTAACCTATCATCATTCATTGAACGGGCACCGATGCTTGTATTTAGATATTTAAAAAACAACTTATTCCAATGGCCATGTGTTGTTACGTGTACAGTTCAACAAAATTGCTAATCGGAACGAATTCAGGTTTTCTTCTAACTGAGTCATCCAAGAATTGGATATTTATTTATAATTATGTAAACACACTGTTTTAGTTATGGAATTTGTAAACATACTCATGAGTCATACGGAACCAACTAATCCATTTTGATGTTGGATATTTCGAAAATGCATATAGTGTTACGTGTTGTCACCATAATATAATTTGGTTACAACAATAAGGTTATGTAAATGTCCGATTGTCGATAGTATTGTAAATACAATAAACAAACAAGGATGTATTCAGGTTAAGATGAGTACTTTAATACACAGTGCATACATGATATCAATACGAGAGTAGGAACACAACTGACTATAGCAAATACTACTAGATATGATATAATAATAATAATAATAGATCTTTATTGTCCATAAATATGGCAATTTGTCATTTAGTTACACTTGTCATAACGTTATATGATAACTATAACATTGAACAGACACCTCACTCCTACCCATTCTCTCTCTCTCTCTCTCTCTCTCTCTCTCTCTCTCTCTCTCCCTCTCTCTCTTCCTCTCTTTCTTTCACGCATGTGACATACACAACATTAACATTTTCATTTCATTTTCAATTCGTTACATTCTTGGCAATTCAACACCAAATATTATCATCATTATCAATTGGTCACTTCATCTAGCCTAACATTAAACAAATTAATCAGTCAATCAGTCAACGCATCAATCCTTGGTTTTGCTGTACCATATGAAATATTCAACATTTTTATTGCTGATGGAACGAACGTTGGTTTATACTTGTTAGTTCCACATTTTATCTGACAAAAACTTCTCCCAGATGGCAAAAGATCAAATTCATAGTATAAAATATGTTTTTTTATTGTTGGTAATTGAGAATGCTTTCCTTTCTATTGCTTTTCCATGAATTCTTTCTACTTCATCAACAGGATGGTTTATTATTTTTGATGCCTCTTTGTAATTCTAAATCATCATACAACGCTTTATATAATATTAAGCGAAGGATAGGTCTTCAATCAACAAATCGCGAAATAAGATGAAATTAGTGGTGCACTTTTGTGTCGGAAGTAAACAAGGCCGCCGCCATTTCGATTTCCTTGAGACAAAAACATTGATACGAACGATTTTTCCGAGGATTTGAAGCAGAGCTCTAAACGTTAAAGTTTGAAGTACATACCATTCATTAATACGAACAATCATACAACGTTTAATACGTAAATGAGTGAAATGTTAACATGAAACAAATAAATATCAAAAGAATTCATCACATAGGTGTAACTGTGCGTCGCTATTCAGCGCCGCCATTTTGAAATAGGTTGGACAGGACGCTAAGGAGAGAGCGGGGTACAATGCATTCCATTGTCAGGTGTGACAGAGATGGGTACTAGTGAGAACGGTCATGATTAGTTACTTATATAGAGAAGTTGGATAGGTACTACAAGGGTAGTGCTACAAGTGTATACGCACGTAACATGCACGTAACATATAGTGAACAAAAAGGAATTATGTAGAATCATTTTGTTCAATGTGACCAAAGACTTTCGCACATGGAAAACCAACAAAGATCGTCCCCATTATCATTTGATATATAGTGTTAGTTGTCTCTTAGGTCACTGTTCTGTTTTTGCTGGTTCTCATGAAAACCCCTCCAGTGCGTATAGGACATGACTCATAAAGCACCTGAGTCTGGTGAGATAATGCCTGTAAACTGTAAAGGGTCTTACACAAGAAACGATAGGGGGGAACATGGTTTACGGTCACTGTCATCCATCCGGCAACAGACCACGCTCAGCGCCGCTTGGCCTCGTTACTCGTAGTTCCATCGATATAACCCTTAACGATTGGTTGGTTGTATCGTACTGATGATATTATAGTTTAAATCTGTCATATCGTTTTAACAAGTTATTCGTCTACACCTGAGTCGATCGAGATTTATTTATCTATATATTCATTTATTTATTTATTAATGTATCTATCTGTTTATTTATGTCTAATCCGTGTTACACAATAATCCCCGTTGAGGTCTCCCAGTCAAAGGGAGCTACCAGACGCCAGTGTCCACCTGTCAATATTCGGCTTTTTACCCTATTTCTCTGTGTTGAATTAGACTGACAAAACATTCTTTTCCATTATGGCCCCCAAAACTTTTTGAAAAAATAAATAAATAAAATAAATTTTAAAAAATAAAGTTTAAAATAATAATAATAATAATAATAATAATAATAATAATAATAATAATAATAATAATAATAATAATAATAATAATAATAATAATAATAATAAGAATAAGAATAATAATAATAATAATAATAATAATAATAATAATAATAATAATAATAATAATAATAATAATAATAATAATAAACTAAAGACAAACATACAAACCAACCAACCCACTAAAGAAAGACTACTTTCAGGAGGCAATAATCGATAGATTAACTAAAATAACTATCAAATTAAAAGGAACAAATCAAATATTACTTGAGTTCAAGACCTTTTTCTTTCTTTCTTTCTTCTTCTTCTTCTTCTTCTTCTTCTTCTTCTTCTTCTTCTTCTTCTTCTTCTTCTTCTTCTTCTTCTTCTTCTTCTTCTTCTTCTTTTCTTCTTCTTCTTCTTCTTCTTCTTCTCTTCTTCTTCTTCTTCTTCTTCTTCTTCTTCTTCTTTCTTCTTCTTCTTCTTCTTCTTTCCTTCTTCTTCTTCTTCTTCTCTTCTTCTTCTTCTTCTTCTCTTCTCTCTTCTTCTTCTTCTTCTTCTTCTTCTTCTTCTTTCTTCTTCTTCTTCTTCTTCTTCTTCTTCTTCTTCTTCTTCTTCTTCTTCTTCTTCTTCTTCTTCTTCTTCTTCTTCTTCTTCTTCTTCTTCTTCTTCTTCTTCTTCTTCTTCTCTTCTTCTTTCTTCTTCTTTTTCTTCTTCTTCTTCTTCTTCTCTTCTTCTTCTTCTTCTTCTTCTTCTTCTTTCTTCTTTTCTTCTTCTTTTCTTCTTCTTTCTTCTTCTTCTTCTTCTTCTTCTTCTTCTTCTTCTTCTTCTTCTTCTTCTTCTTCTTCTTCTTCTTCTTCTTCTTTTCTTCTTCTTCTTCTTCTTCTTCTTCTTCTTCTTCTTCTTCCTTCTTCTTCTTCTTCTTCTTCTTCTTCTTCTTCTTCTTCTTCTTCTTCTTCTTCTTCTTCTTCTTCTTCTTCTTCTTCTTCTTCTTCTTCTTCTTCTTCTTCTTCTTCTTCTTCTTCTTCTTCTTCTTCTTCTTCTTCTTCTTCTTCTTCTTCTTCTTCTTCTTCTTTCTTCTTTCTTCTTCTTCTTCTTCTTCTTCTTCTTCTTCTTCTTCTTCTTCTTCTTCTTCTTCTTCTTCTTCTCTTCTTCTTCTTCTTCTTCTTCTTCTTCTTCTTCTTCTTCTTCTTCTTCTTCTTCTTCTCTCTTCTTCTTCTTCTTCTTCTTTTTTTTTCTTTCATTCATTTTTTTTCGCTTTGTTTGTTTTTTTTTCTCTCTTTCTTCTACATTCTCAATTCATCGTCTTGTCCATCAGGTTAGTTGTTTGTTGTCGTTTGATTTACAAATGAAGGATATAACATAATCATCCATCGTCCAGCGTGGCGCAGCGGTACGTATGATCTTTTGCTTCGTAAAACTGAAGGATACCCTAGATCGATTCCCTCGCCGCGTTGATTTACCTCGCCCTAGCTCGATTTGCTGAGTTGCACTGCGGTTGACGCCTGGATTACTCAAGTCTTCCCTTTAAATAGACCCGAGCGATAATTTTCCATTGGGGACTTTATTTATTGATATATTGTATTGTGATTTTTTTTTTCGCGGAGAAATAAATGAGAAAAGTGTTTTTTCAGTTTTCACACTGTGGTCAGTGTATAAATAGAACGAATGACAAAGTCACCGAGGATCAGATCTGAATCATAGTGTCCGTATTTAACATGCATGAATGAAAACGTAATAATATGAGAAGATTTTAGCTGTCTACGGTCAGTTGATCACCGCCTTGTTGCCATTGTCCAGCATTGACTAGATGACCAACTGGCGGACGGACGGACGGTTTGACCAGATAACCGGCTGGATGGACAATGTCCAAAGAGATACATAAAGGAATCTGACAGAGGTGGTCATCAGGATTGTTACTTGTGGGAAAGGCCAGACCTGTCTACTTTATGATTCAATAGTCTGACGTCACGTCCGCCCAGCAATAAGCAGCTTGGTTCTATACAAAAAAGAAAATCGGTATTTTTTATTCTTCATGCTGGCTAGAACTTTTTCACATGTCATGTAATCAGAATGTATAAAAGTCAAAACATGATCAGATTAATAATGTCTTTCTCCTCCAGATACACTTTTATGCTTGTCGGAGAAGTAAGCATTTCATAACGGCGTCCGCCATTGTTCTGATAGTTTAGAAACAGTTACTGAGTTACTATGCGTCATTACGAGAGAAGTGATTTTTTTTTATCGTGTAAATAACAGAAATTTGCAAGCTCGTTGTGTTATTGGGCACGATAAACAATAACTCGTTTAATAAATACAAAGAGATGAAAGAATCGCATATTCTCAAATCACTACCCGGCCGACCACAACTTCTCTGCAAAACGAAAAAAACAAAACAATAGATAAATCAATCAATCAATAAATAAATAAAAATGTTTCACCGCCTTGCAGGCAGCTTGTCTCTACCATAGCGAAACTATATAGTTCGCTATGGTCTTGTCCTATACAGAAGGAACGAATTTGACGTCACTCAGCTCTTTGTTATTGTTTTTAGACAGTCAATTAAATAATTTGTACTCACTAAATTACATCAATCAGATTATAAACGTTCATGGTTACACATAAATAAATGAATAAATAGGTAAACAAACAAATTAACAAATAAATAAATAACTAAATAAATGAAAAATAAATAAATAAATAAATTTCTTAATTAATTAATTAATTAATTAATCCATTAATAAAAAGTAGATGAATAATTAAATAATCTTTTTTAAAAAGACCCATCTCCTTTAAAGTTAGCATTTTCTTTCAAAACACACCTGGCTTTAGTCACGGTAATGTCGCCACATATTTAATGATGTTATGACGTGCTTGTGTGGCATTTGTTATACAGTCTATTAATCTATCTAAGTTTATATCGGGACCTCCGTAGAAGAAGGAGGAGAAGAAGAAGAAGAAGAAGAAGAAGAAGAAGAAGAAGAAGAAGAAGAAGAAGAAGAAGAAGATAGGTTGAAGAGAAAGAGAGAGAGAGAGAGAGAGAGAGAGAGAGAGAGAGAGAGAGGGAGAGAGAGAGAGAGGAGAGAGAGAGAGAGAGAGAGAAGGAGAGATACATACATAGATAGATAGATAGATAGATAGATAGATAGATAGATAGATAGATAGATAGATAGATAGATAGATAGATAGATAAATAGAGAGAGAGAGAGAGGGAGAGAGAGAGAGAGAGAGAGAGAGAGAGAGAGAGAGAGAGAGAGAGAACTAGAAGACTTCAGGAATGGGCCACAAACTCCAAACGAGTTTTTTATGTTCTCCAAGTGTCCGGGTAACGTGTCTTTGAAGACCTGCGAAGGTGTCGAGGTTGGGAGCAAGACAAAGGCCCTATCTAGTCAAGCTTGGTGATCAAAGGGACGGGACGAATCTCATTGAAGTTTCTCAGTCAGGTTTCATGTGGGAGGAGTGTTAGGAATAAAGATATTTTAAGTGTTATATGAGTAGGTATGGTATATATTAGATGTGAAATGGGGTTGGGTCATATTGATCTGATACATTATTATTGTGGAGACTAACTCGGAACCAGGGGGCTTTGACGAGACGGCGTTGTAGTGGTTAGACATTCGTATGAAAACAAACAAACAAACAAACAAACAAACAAACAAACAAGCCTGAGCTTTTATATTATAACGGAATTTTAATAAAATGTGTTCAATGCGGATTATTAGTAGGGATCAAAAGCCAACAGCAACACTTAACATGAGGACAAAGTACACAAATCAAATGTTGTCGTTTTTAAAAATTGTTTTGAACGTTGGCCAAGCACTTATTTTACACTGAATATAGTAAGAGAATGTGAGTAAAAAGCGATTCATGTCGGAACAGCGCTTGCTTGGAGTAGAGATATTTTTACATGTCAATGGTGAATCGATGGTGTCATTGGGTAAGGCACATTCGTCAAAAAATCGAAAATACTGGATTCGAACCGCGGTGGAGACTTGGTATTTTTAGTAAGATTTTTTTTAATGTGTCAAGTAAATAAAACAACAATCCAAAAAAAAAAAATAAGACACAAAAAAAAATCTACCAAAAAAAAAAAAATAATAATAATTTTTTTTAAAACCCAGAAAAAAAAACAAAACAAAAACAGACTAAACCTCATTGACATATAGTAGTAACGAAAAAAAAACAACACACACACAAAAAAAACAAACATTTACAATAGGGAAGATAAATCGTGACATAAAAACCCTCCACTCCTTCTCCCTTTAATTCTTTCTCCATGGTCCTTCGCCAGGTTTCTTTGGGTCTTCCCCGTTTCCCTTCCCATCTGCTGTCCAGTACAAGACGTTTATTAAAAATTTCATTGAGAACTTCCTACAAGCATACTATTTCTTTGGGGGTGGGGGGTTGGGGAGGGACCAACAATCCTTAAAATGACTGATAAAGTCAGGCACATAACAAAAACATTATAGTATAATACCATGTATATTGATTGCCAGGTCTAAGATCGCTTTCTGCTTCTATTATTTTTGGGGCCGACGCCGCTGCCGTCGAGTCGGTCGTGGGTCGAAGGAGGAGATATGACGCACGTAAGGCGCCGCGATCAGGTGTTCTATGGAAGGAGAGGAGGAAGAAGAGGGGAGAGGAGGGGAGGGGGGAGGAGGAGATACAGCAGCAGCAACAAGAAGATTATAAATCAAAAGACAGACATAACAAAAACAATACATGTAATAATAAACTCATACATATTAGGTACAACAGCAGCAACAAGAAGACGTTTTTATCATTTCATTGAGGAATAATACAAATTGTCGGGATTATTGGCGGGGAGTGGGGAGGGGCCGACACTTAGGACAAACAAGGAAGTCCCGTAGGGAACTAATAGCGCCTTCGACCTCTTCGTCTCTTAGTCATAGGGCGCCGACGACTTAATTTTGATTCTTCTGGTTCTATTACCCACAGCACAAAGCACAAGCATTCAGCACCTTTTTGAGCCATGATCTCAATTTTCTCGCGGGTTTGGTCCCGCCTGGTTTCCAGACTGGATCGGTAAAACTTTTGCCCAAGATGGGTGGCCGGTTGGATCTTAAAGTTCCATGAGTGGCCGGTAGTACCTAAATGTCACCAATAACATTTTGCGTGGAGAATATGGATAAGACTGCTTAGGGTGCAAAATCGGCTGGTTCACCTGAAACCGACCGCTTGAGCTTTACATTTTAGGACATCACTATACAGCATTGGTCATATTTCTGGCCAGCAGTCTGCCATTCTCTGAGAGGACCACGGATAAGACTTGTGTGGCCGGTAAGCCTGAATCTACTAATATATAATAAACTTTACCGTCTTTTTTTTTTTTTTTTTTTTTTTTTTTTTTGGGGGGGGGGGGGGGGGGGAGTTCGTGGTTAAAAATCTTGAGAGTTGCTGTACATTATAATTTCAATTGGATTTGATCCCAGGATTAAAATGGTATTGGAGGAGTAATAGATAGATGTGTTGATAGCAGGCATATCCGATTTTTAGAAGAAAAAAAGAAAGATGAGAGTTGGATAGAAATATAGATATAAAGAAAGAAAATGAGATAGAGACAGACATATTTTGACAGATATATAGACAGATAGACAGACATAGACAGAGATAGATAGATAGATAGATAGATAGATAGATAGATAGATAGATAGATAGATAGATAGATAGATAGATAGATAGATAGATAGATAGATAGATAGATAGATAGATAGATAGATGGATAGATAGATTGATTGATTGATAGATGGATGGATGAATAGATAGATGGTTATAGATAGATAGATAGATATATAGATAGATAGCCAGAAATAAATAGATAGATAAATAGATAGAGATACAGATAGATAGATTGACAGATAGATGGATAGATAGATGGATGGATCGATAAATAGATAAATAGATGGATGGATAGATAGATAGATAGATCAACCTCCCACTTATCTATCTATCTATTATTTGAAAGAATATGACCCCAATGCATGAGGGTTAACTTGGTATCAGTGGGCGGGGTGTGAAAGAAATGTTAATGTAATTAACTTGATGAGAATAACACAGTAACGATGATAATAATAATATGCAGCTAGTCATAGACTATTGCCCAACATGCAGCTGTGATATCTACAATCTCATCAAGGCATTTTTATGGATTTTGAGAGTGTCAGCGATTATGATGATGAATTAAACCCCCAAAAAATTTACGTTCTCATAAAATATCAGATTGATTTATTATCAGCATTGGATTAGGGGGGGGGGGGGGGGGGGCGAAGTCAGTGGCCGAGTGGTTAAGGCATTGTGACCCGGAGGTTCCGGGTTCGAGCCCCGCTTCAGGCACTTTCGTTTTTTTTCCCTTGAGCAAGATTATTAACTCCCAATTTGCCCCCCTGGACAACATGGGTGATTCCTGTGGTCATCGGACATCTTGTTTGATGAATTATCTATATTCCTTCGTGGAATGCCTAGGCGACGGTATCTATAATGTCGTGGCGAAAGGGCATAATTTTTTAAATTAGGTTAATATCTTAAAATCTTTTCTATCTGGCAGGATTGTTCAAAGTACGATTGGCACAGATGTGCATTTTAAAAAATCTGTCAGAGTGTAGATTTTAATCCATCAAACCGAAGGACACAATGTCAACAAGAAACTTTCATTTCATCGAAGATAGCAAACTGGGGTTGGCGGGGGGGGGGGGGGGAGAAGGGGATAAAGATAAACATGCTTTACGTTAGACTCAAACCTGGGTCTCTCTGTGTTGTAATGATAACACGTCTGACCTGTAACCAACGCATCTGAGGTTCGATCTCCAGTCGAAGCAAGCTTATGTTGTCGTTGTTGCTGTTGCTGTTGTTGTTGTTTGTTTTGGGGGTTTTTTTTTTGTTGTTTTTTTTTTTGTTGTTGTTGTTGCTATTGTTTAATGCTCTTTTTCTTGTATGTTTCTTGTATGTGTTTTGTCTGCCATGTTTTCATACTCACATTTTCTTTACTTTAATCTGTCCGCAGAACAATGCCTTATTCCCACCCCACCCCTTTCCATCGTATTTATAGAGCATTATGGCATGGGAATTATTCGGGCGGGCTGAAGTCCTCTGTGCACTCAACATTGATTGACTAACTGGCTCTAGTTTAAAAAATAGTGTGAAAAATTACAATTAGGGTCCTGTCCAAAGAGCGAAAAGCAATTGTTGCTGCTATACTGTATGTTTCACGCTCAAGGATAGATAAACTTTACCCCATTGTCCATTTTGCCCCAAAGGACTACCAGTAGCTACTAAAGCGTAGACAATCACCGGTTTATAATAAACTTTCTCCAGATTAAACATCGCTTTCTCAGTAAGAACGTAATCTTCAAGATCACTCATGTGTAATGCTTGCTTGCTTGCTTTGTGAATGTCCAATTTTGTTGTCAAGAGTGCAATCCAACCTCATGTCGAATTGAAACTCCGTCATAAGTTTAGGCAGTGATGTCATCCATTCTTGCCTTCTACGTCACTGAGTTTAGACTAAAGAGAGTGTGGCCATTTTTTTTATTATCACCTTTCGGTTACTGAAGTCTTCTAAGCCATCGTTATTTTGGACGTAAAACAAGACATAAAATCCCAGAGAGGCATAAATCCCGAAAAAGGCGCTAACGGGAGACCACTTTTTCGTTGCCGGCTATTGATATCCACATGATTAGTTTCATTCAGTGTTGAGACTTTGGTTGTGTTGTAAGGTCCTCATGATGCCGAATAGCCAGAAAAGCCCAAGAGCCCAAGAGCCGACTGGAGGCAATGAGAAACGGTTTTTATGGTGTCCGGCTATACTGGACATCCGTTTTCAAGTGTCCAGGGTGATTAGCCGTAGAGTGGTCATCTATAAACAGGACAAAACACCCTTGGAAATATCAGGTACGAGAGGCGATTCAGAAAAATAACAGTTGAAAAACCAATTCTTTTTCGTGACTATGGCAACAGGGGTTTGTTGTATTTCGGAGTTTGAGTAAGCTTCAGAGAGAATGGAGTTCAATGAGGCCAGACAATTTGTAATCTCTCTGAAGGTGTGTGTCCTTGCCGCAATAGTCACTGTATCAAGGGGATTGAAGATGTCGACAAATGAGTGATTGAGTGACAGAGTGAGTGAATAAATGAACGAACGAACGAACAAATGCATAAATGAATGAAATGATGAATGAATAAATGGAAGACTGAATGGATGAATGAATGAATGAATAAATGAATGAATGAATGAATGAATGAATGAATGAATGAATGAATGAATGAATGAAGAATGAATGAATTCAAGTGGTTGAGGCAAAACACAAATTACTTTTGCTATTGATGATATCAATATCACTCCCCCCCACCCCCCCCCCCCCCCCCCCCCCCCCCCCCAACCCCGCTCCACACTCCTGTTTTTTTTTTTTTTTTGTTTTTTTTTTTAGGAAAGAATACCTCATATTTAGATGA
>NC_088363.1:63279733-63284733 GCF_034508935.2 Berghia stephanieae | reverse complement strand
GTTGCTGTTGTTTTTTTGTGGGGGTTTTTTTCTTCTGTTGTTCGATTTATTTAATTAATTTATTACTTTTTTTTTTTTTTGCCAGTAAGTTTGAGATTTGAACTTTTATATAGAGCAACATCCACTAAACGTGCTCAAAGCGCTTTACAAAGGGTCCCTGACCAACATCTGAGAACGATGAGAGAATGTGAGTAAAGAGCCTTTTCCAAGGACTCAACTATGCGCTGAGCGATTCTCGAACCCAGGACATTTCCGATCCGAAAGCGAGTGTCATACCACAAGATCACATAGCCGCACAGTTTGCCATCAATGTTTTCAGTGTTAGTTTTTTCTAACCCAGATTGGGGCTCAGTAGTCTTTGGGACTATAGCGGGGAGATAAAGAAATGTTCCTCAGAAGCATCTAATTCTAATTCTCCCACGAAGTCGTTTATGCTGATCTCATCAGGGCGAGGGTTGAGTTTGTCTCCTTTTCAGAAAACGCTCTTAATCAGGGTGAACCCACACCCGATGTGTTCTGAATTTTTTATTTTCGAGCTTGGTATGGGTAGGTCTAGCGACTCTCCTCTTTATTCTTGGTATTTTGTCCGTGCCAGACGTCTTTATCCGGAAGACGGCAGAGGACAACAGTGCCGGGTCGTCGGAGTCAGTCTCCGGTTTGGGTTAGCCCTACTTAGTCGTCTGCCACTGATATTATACCTTCTTAGAATAGTACATAATATAATAAATAGCACTTTTATATTGTATGCTCCGATCACACACCAAGAGAAACATCAGAAAATTGGGAAGTTTCACAACGAAGCCCCTTCCAATAAAAATGCAAGCATATAAATCATATAATAATATGATTGTGTATCACCATCGTCATATGAAAACTGCAGCGGATTAGCACCTTATTACATATTTTTCTTTTCGTTGCATAGTTGAAAAATAAACCACACCTTCAATACACTTTTGAACCTGTGACCTCAAGAAGTCGGGGAGAGAAGACTCTAGTTAGACTAAGGTTTGAAGCGACATATTTTTGGGGGGTCGTGGATAGCTCATACGGTAAAGTCACGATCTCCTCGGCCAGGCGGAGTTGTCGTACAACTATCGTCGCGGATTCGAGCCCCCATTGCCGCAGCGAAGTATTTAATCTCTGTTGTCTTCTGGCACTTTCCTACTCATTTCATTTCTTGTTAAATACACTTTGTAGATTTCCCAGCAGAGGGCGTCCATGAGAGATACAAACTGGTCTATCCTCAATGCACATTATAGATTATTTGACAAAATAATTAAAATAATAAAAGCCCTAACATATCACGAAGACACCAAAATGCAAAGCAAGATTCAGCAGAGGGCGTCCATGAGAGATACAAACTGGTCTATCCTCAATGCACATTATAGATTATTTGACAAAATAATTAAAATAATAAAAGCCCTAACATATCACGAAGACACCAAAATGCAAAGCAAGATTCGAAAAGATCAAGACTGAAATAATTTGATGAGCACTAATCACCCAACTAGCGGTATAAAATCCCAATAACAAAGAGCTGAGTGACGTCATCTTCATTCATTCAACGAATTAATCATCTATTATTGATCTCCACAAGACACTGACCCATCAACCACCCATGTTTGATACTAGCCAATTATAAACCAGTTTTATTTATACTTTGTTTTGTTTTGTTTTTAATAATTCAATAAAGTTCTTTTGTGTTGTGAAATTATTCTTGCACCTCGTGGCATCACGAACCCCCGCTGATTGAATCACACAGGATCGGACACGCTTCGTAAGTAAATAGAAGAATACAAGAAGTTAAATCTCCTTGATTTCGTGCCCCTCGCTTGCGCGCTCGCTTTTCATTTTCTAAGATCACACCATCACTAACAACAACTACCTCCACCACCACCATCACCAACATCACCATCAACACCGACACCACCAGCTGTACGACTTTTCTAACGTCGCTAATGAGCATGCGAAAAGGGGCGGGAACAGTGGGCGGAGCTTGAGATGAGGAGGCCCGCGAGGCGGCGGGGGCAGACGCGAGGGGCAGACGAGTCCCTGGTACATATTCCTAGTGTCTGTGTTCCGGTGGATCCGCCCGGGGCCGCTATCTACTTTGCCACAGATAGTTTGAGTGATGTACCACGCAGAGAGCCCTCCACGTATCCGATTGGGTGAGACGCCACTGGGAGGGATGGGCAAGGGGAAAGGAGAGGACGATAGGACAACGACAACGGGCCCATCGCATGACAACAGCAGCAACAACGGTCGCACACAACAGAGGCGGAGGCGAGGGATCCTTATTCTTGGGAAAAGATGACGACAACGACGACGACGAAGAGGAGGACAACAAGGAAGACGACGATGATGTAAAAGGCGAGTGATGACAGACACCTAGACAAGAAGCTTGTTGTGTGAAGAGGGGAGGAGCTGACAGCGCCAAGTCACATCATTAGCTTCGTGCGTTCGTTCGTCCGTCCGACCACCGGGCTCGATAGGAGGACACGATATTATAACAATATCATCATCAACATCAACATCGTCCACGTAAAAAGCAGCGGAGTTGTGATTTATAATATACCTACTGTATTGTACGGCATAACAACACCCGTGTTTTTTCTAATTGTGTTTGATCTACACACGCTTTATTATCTGTCACTGGCTGCGGTGTTGGTTGTTTATATAAATACCACGGAACTATCTCGAAGTCATTTTGGATTTTAAATAATAACTAATATATAAGGAGGACTTTCTTATGTTTTTAATTTACTAAATTATGTTCAATACAGTTTATGAATCAACTTTATTCAGTCAAACAACGTAGAAAGTAGAGCGTCTTTGAAACAAATTACAATAACAATACGTGACAGATTTGGTTTGTGAATTCATTTTGTGACAAATTTTGGACTTATCGTCAATCAATTGGTAATTCCATTCTCGGAGTATTCTTCGTCTATCCACTAGCAAAATCCCGTGCCTGTTTCTTGATTTATACCATATTGTTATCATTTGGACCAATCACTTATAAACCCCAACAATTACAAGACCAAGAAAATAAATGTAAGGCATTTAAAGTTTTGATCTAATTCGTACTCAATGACCTTTTCCTTCCTTCCTCCGCCTTGTCAACCAACCGCTTGTCATTTTGAATTCTTTTTTTTTTTCATTCTTAAGATTCATCGGTTTCCTTTTTTTCTTTCTTTCTTTCTTTTTTGTTTCTTTTCTTTTCATTTCTATTCTATTTCATTCAACCCCGACCCCAAGTAGCTCCACCCTCACCCCCACCCCCCATCCCCCACCCCCTTCACCCTATAATCATCTTCCCCATGTCGTATTCAAACCGACTTACCCTATCGTACAGTGTACGATATTATTATATTGTCTAACCAGCTGATCTGATGTCACTGGGTGCGATTTGACAACTCGGGGTTAAAAAAAAAAAAAAAAGAAAAAAAGAAAAAGAAGAAGCAGAAAAACAAACCAAAAAAAAAAAAAAACCCCACCAAAACAATAACATGAAAAATGTTTCGGTCCAGTAAACCATCTTACGCACATCGACCCTAGTATTTGTTGACATTGTCTCTGATCTCGGTTCTCTCCAAAAAGTGCCTCCTTACTCTGAATAAAAACGAAACAAACCAAGATGCATTTAAAACTCTCTCCTTACCGACTATTTTATGAGTTTTCTCGAAATGTCTTACTTAGCCTACCCAAGACGAAAAAATATTAAACTCAAAAGCAATGAGACGTTTGTCCAGAGAATGACGTGCCTCATAACACAGCAATCAACATGATCACAGCTATAACAAAGATTTGTATTCAAAGTTTGTAATGGGCATTACAATAAATCTGACATTATTGAACCGTCACAAATGAGACGATTTTCTTATAGTTGGTAAAGGAGATGGTTACAACAAGATAACAATAAATGAAGTGAGTAGGAAAGTGCCAGAAGACAATAGAGAATAAATATTTCGCGGCGGCGATGGGGGGCTCGAACCCGCGACCGTACTGATACGACAACTCCGCCTGCGAAGAGCGTGACTCTACCGTATGAGCTATCAACGATCCCCATCGCCGCTGCGAAATTTTTATTCTCTATTGTCTTCTGGCACTTTCCTACTCACTTCATTTCTTGTTGTTATCAACATTAAGTGTCTGCTCCACTCACTTTTCTGAATGAATTAAGTAGAGGGTTACACTTTTGCCCAGAAAATGAAACTCGTCCTTCAAAGACCGATCATCGATTAAAATGACTCCTCATCTTCTCAAAAACTATCAAACCTGAAACTTCCACAACGTTCCATGTTTGTTTTCGAGTTTTTCTTCACAAGACGAGGGGGTCTTTTATTTCTATTAATCGATCGGTAGGTATTCGAAGGACGAGTTTCCTGGCCAAAATTTTGAATACGCGTTTATTCATAGTGCGACAGTGTGTATTTAATTGTCACTCTTCGTGATTCATCTTGACAGCGTTTCTGGTTCAGCTCAACCACAGATAATTTTAATATGTCCTGACCTGACTAATTCTGGTTTGTAACAAACATCCAGCATTAATTTGAAAACAATGACGAGACGAGACGAGACTGTTTTCAATAATAATTTATTTTATTTTAAACTCCTCAAGTTATTGTTGTTTTGTTTTTATTTTCTTGTAAAAGAATTCAATTCATATATAATAATGATGATGATGATGATGATGATGATGATAATAATATTAATAAAAATGAAAATAATAATTGACCGTTATTCTGCTATAATATTTAGGCAGTATAATCTTTTGAGTATAATAATGATAATAATAATAATAATAATAATAATAATAATAATAATAATAATAATAATAATAATAATAATAATAATAATAATAATAATAATAATAATAATAATAATAATAATAATAATAATAATAATAGAACGGTTTCCTTCTTGACATGTTGGATTCTTTTTGTTGTGGTTAGTTTGCGGGTACGGGTGGTTTTCACCCAACAACTGACTGTTTGTGT
>NC_088363.1:63269733-63274733 GCF_034508935.2 Berghia stephanieae | reverse complement strand
TTTGTTAAAACGACTTTTGATCATTTAAGATGTATTGTTGTTTTTTGTTTT
Organism: Berghia stephanieae; assembly: GCF_034508935.2. Classification (NCBI taxonomy): domain Eukaryota; kingdom Metazoa; phylum Mollusca; class Gastropoda; order Nudibranchia; family Aeolidiidae; genus Berghia; species Berghia stephanieae. Next base: position 63,274,682 of record NC_088363.1, on the reverse strand, counting down.
GTTTTTTTGTCTTCTACCCCCCCCCCCTTTCCCCTTGCCCCTATCTGTCTATCTATCTATCTATCTATCTATTCATTTATTTTTCCACCATCAATCAATCATAAGTTTCTTTAAAGTTACATTCACAATATTTATGAGTCAGCTTCACTCTGCCATAATACCAGATTGTTGCGCTGGGTCACATTTATTACTCAATTTTTTATTATTCATGTAGTTGATGTTATGCGTTGAGGTAAAAATCTCACAACATCTGCCAGTCGGATATAACGTACAAACACACACAATTGTGTGTAACCTTGAACGTTTAGAGTCTGATAGAATTTAGTGATAACTACTCATAAAAATGGCTGGAGAAAAACAATAACATAGAGTGATGTCAATTTCGTTCCTTCTTTATAATAAATGACACTCGCTTTCGGATCGGAAGGTCCTGGGTTCGAGCCTTGCTCGGCGCATAGTTGAGTTCTTGGAAAAGTCTCTTTACTCACATTCTCTCACCGTACTCAGGTGTAAAATGAGTACCTGCCGTTAACAGCGTTGTCTCTGTCACACACACAAAAAAAAATCTAATATCGCCTAGCAGGCGTCATGTCTCGTTCTACATGTTACGTATTGCTGTTGGTCAGTGACCCTTTGTAAAGGGCTTTGAGCACGGTTAGTGATTCGTGGATAGCTCATACGGTAGAGTCACGCTCTCACCGGCCAGGCGGAGTTGTCGTATCAGTAAGCTCGCGGGTTCGAACCCCCATCGCCGCCGAGAAATTTTTATTCTCTATCGTCTTCTGGCACTTTCCTACTCACTTCATCTCTTTTCGTGGATATTGCGCTATATAAAAGCTCAGATTTTTACAATTTTTAATGTATAATAATTTATGTTCTGTTTGATGTTTGTTGTGTCCACAGTTGGTAGACGAATGTGGCCGAGTACGTGGGTGGTTAGACGCCAGTGAGCCAGGGACAGGAAACTGGATGAAACTGATACGAAGTACTGAGGAACCAGGACAACGAAACCTAATGGCCGTGCAGGTCGACGAACAGGTAAGAACTGCTGATACTGATAACTAACTGGACACGACTTACTCAATTATACATACTCACAGTCTCTCTCTCTCTCTCTCTCTCTCTCTCTCTCTCTCTCTCTCTCTCTCTCTATCTCTATCTATCTATCTATCTATCTATCTATCTATCTATCTATCTATCTATCTATCTATCTATCTATCTATCTATCTATCTATCTATCTATCTATCTCTATCTATCTTCCTTCTCTCTCCCTTCTCCCCCCCCCCCTCTCTCTCTCTCTCTCTCTCTCTCTCTCTCTATCTCTCTCTCTCTCTTTCTTTCTTTCTTTCTTTATCTCTTCCATCCATCTCTATACCCCTCTCTCTCTATTTCCTTCTCTATCTTTCTCTCTTTGTTCCTTTATTTCTTCCATCTATCTCTATACCTCTCTCTCTTTTCCTTCTCTCACTCTCTCTCTCTCTCTCTCTCTCTCTCTCTTCCTTCTCTCGTCCTATCTCTCGAGTTAGATATTATAAAGAGAGGGCGATAAAGAGAGAGAGAAGGAAAGAGAGAGAGAGAGAGAGAGAGAGAGAGAGAGAGAGAGAGAGAGAGAGAGAGGGAGGGGGGGGGGGTAGATGTACATTTTTTTTGGTCCAACATACGATTTGTATAATCAAATTTTAATATTCTCATTATTTGTCCGTTCTTTTTTTTTATTTTTTTTTAGTACTATTGTAAAGCGTTAAGTCAATGGATTATGGCGCTATATAAATGATCCAATTACATATTACATTACATTAATCAACAATGATTCTTTTAAAAAAAAATTATATTTCCACATTTTTAAAAACCACTAATCGTCTTCAACACCCCTATCTTAAAAATCAAATCAACACCGTTTATTTCCTTCACATTAAATTACCCTGTTTTGAAATACAGTATTATTGATACGTCAAAAGATTATAAAACAAATGAATAAAATACACGTTCTTATCTGACAACAAAGATAGAATGAAAGACAATATTATTATAACACCCGCCAGACATAAATTTCACACAAAAGTTGAAATAAAATTAGTCTTATTTTACACGAGAACTCTAAAACTAAATTGCTCTTGAATAAATCCAAAGAAAAATACCCCCCCCCCCCCCCCCCCCCCCCCAAAAAAAAAAAAAAAAAAAAAAAAAACCAACAACAACAGCAACAACATCAACAACACAATAAATAAAACAACCCCCCCCCCCCCCCCCCCCCCCCACCGTTCATGCTCAAGTACTGTCTCTCTCTTTAAAATTAAAGGTCATTAACTTGCATCGTTTGAAAGTGAAAATTTAAAAGTCGGTATTATCAAATTATACCACTAAAAATAATCTTCGTCTTAACCTTTGACCTATTATTCATCATAATGAGCAAACACTACAGACTACGATATCGAAAGGATCACGTTGGTTAGTTTGATGTGATCACTTTGTAGATTCTATACAAGTGAAAATTTAAAGTCGATATTTTAATTATACGACTAAAATAAGAATCCTCCGTCTTAACCTTTGACCTCTTATTCATAATAATAAATAATGAGCACACGCGACGATATCAAGAGGCTATTTAGGTTCATGTTGAATGTTATGATGTTATCACTTGTAAATTCTATACAACCTGGCGACGTTGCGGCTTTTTTACTTCGACAGCAACAACAGCAGCAGTTACAGTATTAGCAGCAGCAGCCGACGGTTGAATAATTAATACGGAATGGTTGCTTCGGGATGTCATGTTTTTTTTTTTTTTTGTTTTTTTTTTTTTATCTTGAATTATTATTGTTGCTATTTTTTCCCCATTCTGGTTAAATACAATGATATGATATTATGGTTTGGGTAGTTGATTGGGATTATTTTGAGATCTTCCGACCATTTAACAGCTGTACTGTACTGTATTCTGATAAATTATATTTTAAAGATTTTGGTCAGGAAACTCTTCCTTTCAAATTATATCGATTAAAATGACACTCTTATTGTCAAAATGTTTTTTTTTTTTGTTTTTTTTTTTTCTCAATTCTCAAGCAAGCTTGAAGTCTCCGGTTTGAGAGTTTGCTGTTGTTTTTTTTTTTTTTTTTTTTTTTTTTTTTTTTTTTTTTTTTTGACAAGATGAAAGTCATTTTCATCGATCAAATTTTGTTCTTACCAAACTTGTAAACATTTATTTTTCAGAGGACGGCTCTAATGATAATACTATTTCGTGTTTGATTGATTGATTCATTTATTTATTATATTTTTTTTTTCATCTTTTATTTTTGTCTTTCTCTGAATCATTTCTTAACTAAATGGAAAACGATTATGGCAAACGACAAAACAAATATACATGTATTAGAATTAAATCTTAGTAAGCAATCATTGTTTGTTGAGCGTCAATCATATAATTTTATAATTGTTTTATTTTGTCAATTTTTGTTAAAATTTGTTATAGGGGCTATGAAGTAAGGGTTAACCACGTTATGTTGGTCACTAAATTGGCATTTTAATAAAGTCTCTGAATAATTTTTATATATATATATATTTTTTAATTTGTGTTATATTACGGTAATTTAGTCTCTAGACATCAGTCTGTCGTCAAGTTGGTAAATAAGGGTAGTAGAGTCATTCCGATGACGACATCTGATGGACGCCAACCCCCCCCCCCCCCCCCCCCTTTCACCCATTCTCTCTCTCTCTCTCTCTCTCTCTCTCTCTCTCTCTTCTCTTCTCTTCTCTCTCTCTCTCTCTCTCTCTCTCTCTCTCTCTCTCAACATTTAAGCCATTTGTTACCAGTCATTCGTTAACCCTAATAAATTGTAATAGAGGCAGGGATTGGAGGGGCGGGGGGGGGGGGGGGGGGGGGTTTGTTGGGGTTGAATTATCTACGAAATCGCCAAAGATGGTGCAGACAGTTTGTCTACACGAATTGGAGTTCACCAAAGAACAATTAAGTTCATTTTCAGTGATTCACAATTCACAACCAACGCCTCGCGTGTTGATCGATGATAATAAATTCCATGACGCCTTCCGTCGTAGTAGGCGCCCCGTTGTAGGTTGTTCAGTAGGCCTTTATTTATTTATTATTATGATGAAAGGCAGAGAAGGCTTATTTTCTGCACCGTTATCACCCTCCGTCATCGATAATAATAAATTGTTTGGGATTTTGCACGTAAGGCGACAAGTTTATGAATTGGGTTACACAATAATAATCTCATTTTTTGGGGGGAAACAGAACGGGGGGTGAGGGGCTGGAAAAGGGGTGGGGGGGGGAGGGGGGAGTGTCGTGCTTGAGTAATTGACTCCATAATATTACAACAGATCAAAAGAGAAATGAACCAATTGACATTTGGTTTAGGTATGTATAATCTTTTTAGAGAACTACAATGATACAGTTTTACTAATAGGCTTCAACAGTCGTGACGTCACTTCCCTCGTAATGACGCCTAGTAACTTAGTAACTGGTTCTAAATTATCGGAACAATGGTGGACGTCCTCATGAAATACTTCTCCGACGAGCATGAAATATAATAATAATAATAATAATAATAATAATAATAATAATAATAATAATAATAATAATAATAATAACAATAAATGATTATAACAACAGCAACAACAACAACAACAACAACAACAACACGACTATAACATTTCAATCAAACCATTCAGCACAACCTAAATTTGTGTTAAAATGAAATCCAAACCTTATTACCTTAAATTCAACACCCATTTCTATAAATTTTCAATTTAGAATTTAACTTGATAGTATCGTATAGCCATGTCACCATGAGCACACCGCATAACCACGATATCATCATCATCACCACCATCGCCGCCATCATTAAAAGATCCTAATACAATAATATTTTTATTATTGAAATGAAGAAAACTTAATACTTTTTGGAAGTAATCTTGTATTTATTCGTCCTTAATCCGTAGA
>NC_088363.1:63262233-63264733 GCF_034508935.2 Berghia stephanieae | reverse complement strand
CATCATCATCATCATCATCATCATCATCATCATCATCATCATCATCATCATCATCATCATCACCATTAAAACCATCACTTTCTCTCTCCTCATCTCTTCCTCCTCCTCCTCTTCATCCTTATCTCACACATTTTGGAAAATAGCAAAGAGTAAGTGAGAGAGCGTGATAGAGAGGGAGAGAGAGAGAGAGAGAGAGAGAGAGAGAGAGAGAGAGAGAGCAGGGGGGGGGGTCCTTGGAGAAAGTGGTGGAGTGCAATCCTAATGATACAAGTACGTGTCCAAACTAACCAAACTCAAGTAGGGGGGGGGGGGGAATGTAGATAATACAAGTAAATGACTTACTAATAAAGTAACTAACTAAATAAATAAATCAATAATTTAAAAATCTAACAACAATCAATCAGTCAATCGATCGATCAATCAATCAATCAATCAAACAATCCCAGTACATTGACATGCATTCTAGAGTGACTCCAGTGCATGCGGCCCGGTCCAATTATTGTAGGTCGTCTCGTCAGTTTTTTGTCGCACCAGAGAGACCGGCGTCAGCGTAGCAGATCAGCATCAGGTCGGCATCAACGATACTTTCATCTGACAATGGTGCAACAACATGGCAGTCTCATGCATAATAAATGACGACATGACAACATTTTGTCACAAACTTGCTTCCATATCACCCTGTGGGGGATGGGAACGTGGGGGGTGTGTGGGTTGTGTGGGGGTTGGAACGTGGGGGTGGGGCATGGGAGGGGGTTGGGATATGGGGTGGGCTGGTGGGGGGGGAGGGGGGGTACTTGTTGTCGCTCTACGACAAAACACTTTTTAAAAAAAAGTTTGGACGTATTTTTTTAAAAAAGCAAGTGTAATGAATCAACAGGATCACAAATCTTGCAAAAATGTTTCATACCCGTGACTTCAAACAACTTTTGACAAGTCAATGTCATCGTAAGTAGACCTGCCTACTTGAAAATTTTAAAATTCGTAATTTTTAGGAGATCGAAATTGTAGCCGCTATATTTAACTTTTTAAAAATCAACAATTTATCCTCACGATGATTGAATAACACTTCCAAATCATTAACATCACGTAGTCTGGCATCAACGTTCATTTTCAATAAGTTTTAAAGACTTGGAGATGCTCATGATGTTCTGAAATTTGAGGCAAAATTTCGTAATTTATTTTACGAATTTTTCGTAACAGTCGGGAGGTCTGCATTACTCTCATATTGAAGCCAAAAATGCGTATTTCTACGGAATTTTCAGTAGTTGCGGGAGGATGGTAGGTCTAGTCGCATTTCACCAGTGTAGAGTTGTCTGTTGTAGCTTGTTACGTCTTCATGCATGACGACGTTCCAAATCATCTACAATTACAAACATTCTCCCTTCATAACAATATTGTCATGTATTTCACTACGTCGTATAAATCTTCCCATACTTCACAGACAATTTACTCTGGGATTTTCCAACTCTGCCCTATTCAATTCCGTCAATTGATATTTTTAAAACCGCAGGGCTTAGTGACGCATTTTTTCTTAATTAGAATATAAAGCAAATGGTAAATTATACCTCCAAGCCATGGTATAAATAATATTATTAATATATCCAAAATGTGAATTCGAATCTGATTTCAAAATCTTTAGATTTGAATCCTTATTGTCAAGTTAAAGGTAATGGTATTATATACACAATAGAATTCGTATCCCTCTATATGTTTTTTATATATAACTATATTCGTATCTCTCTATATGTTTATATATAAATATATTAACATAGCAATGATTCATCACCCCTATCTATTTCCACGTCTGATATTCAAAGACTGATAATCTTTACAACTTGATATAACGAGACCCCCGTTCTTATTCGCGACAGCGCCTCTGCTTCGCGTTAAAAGGTTTTGGGGACAACTACTTCCCTTCTAAATTATTATCCCGAGCACTACCCCTTTTTTTTCTTCTTACAGACAAGACATTCTGATCCATAAATAATCAATAAAATACCACCTTCACCTATCTCTTTTGTCATCTTCTTGTTTTGAACCAAGATTTAATGCTTTTCCCACAACTCGTAGTCAGCCGAGACATAAAAAAATATTGAGTGTGAGAAAAAGAAGAAGAAGAAGAAGAAGAAAAAAAGAAGAGGACGAGCGGCGAAGAGGTGTCGAGTGTTTGGGCGACGGACTGTTCAGTTTACACTTTATAGATCGTGGCTCGGGAAAGGGTAGGATGGTATGTGTATTATATTATTATTATTATTATGAAGATCGTTAACCTCCTAGGAAGTTTTATGTTTGGTAATCGCACCAACAAAATATTTTGAAAATACCCGTATCGATCTAGCAGTGGTGTCGATAGCTCAGTTGGTAGAGCGCCCGCCACTCAAGATGGTTATGACCATAGAGAATACAGGACCTAGTCTGTGGTTATGACTGCAGACCTTAGCGTTTTCACTTACAGATTGGTAGTACTAGTGGACAGTGATACCTACAACTCGTGCTTCAG
>NC_088363.1:63254733-63257233 GCF_034508935.2 Berghia stephanieae | reverse complement strand
AATGGTCGTTTTGTCAGGTATTGTCTTGTTCAACAATCATCGGCCAATTACAAACATACGGTAACGGTACTGGAAGACGTCGGTTGTTAATGTCACATTCATCAATAATAGATAAATCGCCATTGACAATGCGACAGTGCACTATGTAAATATTACTGTAATATTCGTTATCTAACACAAAGACATAAATTATACGACAAACCACGAGCGGCGGGCAATCACGTGGCAATTATTAACAACGATGTTTCTAATTTGTAATCGCAATACGGAAGATGTTCGAAAGATGGTAGTGGTGGTGCATTCATCAAAAATTAATCGTTTGTTTTGGATACAATGATACACAAAATCTTGGAGTGTGTACGAGCAACAGCCACGTAGTATGTTGAGTTCTTGGTGAATTTCATAGTATATTATTATGCAATAGCACTGTATTGGTGATTAATGTTACCAAACTTAGAAATGAAATGTCTTGTATAAATTTGTAGAATCGAATTTGTCGGATTTCTCGGTTTACTAAGTAGTGAGAGTGGTGAGAGCTACATCCCGTGTATCCCCCGACGATCATCAGATCATGGGATGAATTAATACATGAATGAATGAATACATGAATGAATGAATAAGTAGTGTTACTGTCCTTTTTAACGCTAAAGAAACCGGAATAAACTCCGGCTCCAGGTAAAAGTGCTTCTGGTGCTTGGGACAAACAACAATGTTGTTGTTTTGTTTTTTAAAGCACTACATAGTCACGTGTCCTCATCATTTCAATTATTTGGTGTCACGTCTTGAGATCACGTGTCATTTGAGGGCGTCTGATCTAATATTCTGATCTACGTAGTCTGTGGAGTGGAGATGTCAATGTGTTGAATGTGGAGATGCCAATGTGTTGAATGTTAACAAGGGGGCGGCCACGACGGGCAGACCGCAGACTGGCGACGACCAGAAGGTGATCGAACATACCGGCGATCATCTTGACTGATTCAGAAGACAGAGATGAACATGGCGACATGATGTCGTGATTAATAATTATTGGTATGATGTCAATATGCTGTTTGTGTGTATGATAGTGTGTTTGTGTGTGTGTGTGTATGTGTATGTATGCCCGTGTGCTTGTGTGCGTGTGTCTGTGTGTGTGTGTGTCTGTGTGTGTGTGTCTGAAATTGGTCAAAATGTATGATTCGATTTAGCTTTTTTATTCATTTATAGAAATCGCATTGATAAACAGTATCATAAAATCATTTTTTTTTTGGGGGGGGGGGGGGGGGGGTATGATTTATTTTACTACACTGTCTTTTGATTTGATTTTTGTTAATTCGATTCTTATTTGTTTTTCGTTTGTTTTCTACTTCTTTTTTATTTTATTTTTTTTTGGAAGGGGGGGGGGGGGGGGGGGGGGGTATTTATTATTGCTTTGTTGTTTCTTTATTTTACATTAAGAAAACAAATTATATCTTTTTGTTGTTGTTGCTGTTGTTATGTGAGGATGGTGGATTTTTCCCCTATGTGTTTTAAAGAATCATTTCTTTGTTAATTATCCATCATACCTGAAGAAAAAAAAAAAGAAAGTGTGAAACAAAAATCTTGTCTTTATACGAACATCTAAGCGAGTCCTCGACACAATCTTTGAATAGCAATCAATACGCCAAGTTCTCAAGTCGATTGTTTTCCAGGGGGGGGGGGGGGGGGAATCTAGTAAATGAATAATGCCAGGGGAAAATTCGTATTTTAAAAACAGAATTCAGTTAAAGGAGAGTTGTCTTCATACTTTCCAAAGCGACGATACATGTCGTAATTTACAAAAGAACTTCAGTGCTCAGTAACTGATACGTTGTCAAAACATCTTTCTTACAGCTAAACGTGATATTCCTCGTGTATTCCTAAGACTTTTGAAAGAATTTATTGATTCCTTTATTGAATTTTGAGCAAAACACAATTTTCCTTTTTAAAATCCACTCATTGTTCCCGTTCAAAGCAAGCTCACGGAATACGGGATGAAACGATTCGATTGAAATGAAAAGAAAGGAAATAGATAATTTAAGATCTGGTGATCAACAAGAGAGCGTTGATGTTCTATTTGCATCTACATCAGTTCTAAACAACAGGAGACGTTTCCCTGGGTGTTCATTATGCCTTGCGGGGCAATCTATTCAACAATAGACTCCAAACAGAGCCAGCAGCAATGGGCCGTGTTTTATTTTCTAACTCTGAGTAGGTCGGGCGTTCCTGTATTCATCGAGTGAATGAGTGAGTTGCTGGCAGGTCAGGACCTATTGTCTCACCGGTTTTAAGCCAGTGGATAGGAGGGATCGCACAATAAACGCTCACTTTGTTAGCCCGAACTCTGGAACCCGTTCAACGTCCATTCTGTTGATTCTCTTCCACGCGGATTCTTGATCTAATCTGGAACAAAAGCGATACCGATCTGGAACAATGGCCATGTGACCGTGGTAATGAAGATGGGCCCGTTTTTAAACAATGCGAGGAAAGATCAGCCACACTTACC
>NC_088363.1:63227233-63249733 GCF_034508935.2 Berghia stephanieae | reverse complement strand
TTACGGATACAAATATACATCATAATACCTATACATATTTGACAATATTCTGTACCCGAGATGGTGTCAAGGCGCTACTCCATTCTATTACCAGACTAATTAACCCAATACACGTGTCATTCGAGTTTAAGCTATCTCAAAGTAGGACTGCCTTTTTTTTTTTTTTTAAAAAAAGGTTTTTTAAAAATTTACAAAATACCTAGATAGCTTTGAAGCCCTACTCTTGTCGATGGTAACAGCTCTCGGGTTAAAAACGGTAAAGTCTGCAATTAGACGATATTATGAAACAGGATGTGCATTGAACATTTTTTTTCTTTCTATAAAGTGATGCTAGGTTTTTGATGTAACAATACAACGTGCACATTAGAGAGCAGACATCATAAGAAAAGACAGAAGAACTTTATCCTATTGCTACAAATCTAGTACCACAACAATCTTGACTTACTTTAACCTAATTTAATGATCTTCAACACGGGAAAAGATGTTTCTTGGATGATATTTTATCTTCTTCTGATATAAATCTATGAGTTAAACCCACTTAAATTTAGTGGAAATTCGTTGAATTGAAAGAAATTAATTTAGTCTCGCCTTCAAGAGGTTAACCCACCAGCCAATCTCATATTGACTGTGTACAACGAAGAGTTCCAATAATTCGTGTTATTATTACTCTGTGTGGGAACGTCATCCTTTCCTGACAAATTACTCCATTCTTTTCTCTTTGCCCTGTCTCATTTCCTCTGATCATCGGTTCTAATGTTTGTGTGCACCCAGTGGAACTATTAACTATTATCTTCTCAGTAAATTTCTCGGTTCCCAGCTACCCTTTCCATTGGATCTTGTTTGCTTTGAACACAGCGTAGTCTTCACGTTCTAACAACACCAATATATTGGCGAGGTGCGAGGCAAACACGAACTGACAACACCACCACCACCAGCAGACTCAATCAAATTCATCTCAATGCCATCTACAAGTTTTTCAGAAGGGGGAGAATAAGGCTGTATTGACCTTTCGGTAACACTTTCCCACACCTACAAACAGCTAAAGGATCACGGTGACGTCATCATTATATCGTCAGTTTTGATTGGGTAACACTACAAGGTATTCTCTTTGCCCTCCTTCCTGTTTGAGCGCGCATGTCAACAAACCTCGGGATATTTTGGTAATAGAGAAAACATTTAAGAAAGGAAGACAAAACTTGTACCCAGTATCTTTTTTTTTTTTTTCACGGGTCTTCTTACGTCCTATTGTGTCGGAACACCATGGGCAAGCAATTTGTTATGATTCCTTAACAATAAGAACAACTGAAACGTCCGCCCCGCCTTCCTTCAAACTGTCCAAAGGAAGTTGATATGAGAAGAATGGTGTGAATGTTGATACATTCTCCCGACACATCGAAATATAACTGACCGTTTTGTCTACTACCCTTCAAAGAAGATCGACCGCCGCATATATAATTTTTCTTCTTCATCAAGTAACAGAAACTAATAGATGAAGCATGCCCGCTATTTATATATGTAAACTTTTCGTGGTTTTAGCATTATAATTCAAGCCATACTGCTTAGATTTTGACAGCAATCGATGAAAAGATTAGTCAAACAACAACAAAGCCACTATTATTGTGCCTTTACTTTATTGAGAGATCTCCATTCGATCATTTTTCAACAGTAGCTCAATCAAGCTGTACTTCAAAATGGCATTCCATGCCTCCAAGCTGGAGGAGAGTATAGGGCGAGAGGTGGTTACAATACACTCAATTAGCCTTCAAATACTTGGAAAGTCTCCATCATTTCATCGTCTTGAAGTACATATACAGAAGTCTCTGCCATTTCTATGGACACCAAACCAATTCTTGTTTATAGACACTATTTTGGTGTGACTAAAGAACCCGTCAATGCGTCATGTCAATGGGAGGTAAGTGTGAAGCCGGTGGCAAAATGGACACCTGCTCCCGTCCTTTCTTCTAAAGTACTGTAGTATATTGTATAGGTACATGAGATTAGCTACCAAATCGCCTGACAATGATGTTACTTCCTTTCAAAATAGCCACCAACAAATTATTCCCCCTTGTGTGTTTGGTTCATTTCAATGAGCCTCTTTACTTAAGCTATCTAATTCGAGCAGAAAGTAGGGAAGATTTGTAAAAAAAAAAAAAAAATAAATGGGGTACAATTTGAATCTCAGTCTGACGATAACAGGACTTGCCCAGGTTTTTGCCCCGACAGGGGATGCGGGTTGACATTTTAGACGAATAAATAGGATTCATCGTCTCAAATCAGTGTAATATAGATAGAGATAGACTACTCCCTATAAAAAATGAATTTAGAATGGAAACGATAAGAAATACGAAGTTTGAGTGTTTACTTATTTTAAAAATTTTATTTTATTATTTTTGTTGTTGTTTGTTGTTTGTTTTGTTATTGTTTTATTTTCTCAATATACGAAATTGTATATTATATTCCCCCATAATAAGGAATAGAAATTTGTCCCCCGCGTTTTATAATGTTATTTGCAGCTATAAATTCAATGTTCAGTTAGAAGTTTATCCCGACATAATGGTGTTCTGAGGCGTTGAATTACATATCACAAGTTAACTAGAAGCTAACTGAGATGACAATGTTTTGTTCTCTTTTCTAGGCCAGGAGATGTTGCCGTCTTCAGTTGTTTAAGTTCGATTCAGTCAATTTTCTTTCTCTTGATTCTTTATGACATTGTCTAATTTCACCAAAATTTTCATGCCAACTTCACAGGGCTCCTCCTAATAGATATCAATACCTGACATTTATTATTTGTATGTCAAAGAGTTGAGAAGGTTGGTCTGTTCTCAACAGAGTTGTCAGGGGGGAGTCAAAGGGTAGGTGGTACATAACAACACTCTTTGTCGTGGCGTAGGGGAGGGACCTCCCATTTAATTTACCCACGCACTCGGTAACCCCAAAACGCATCTTCCCGGGTATTGGGGAATCCCCGTTAAAAAAAGACAACCGCAGCAACGGTCTGGTAGGGCGAGAGACGCTTCGCTGCTTTTGGTGCCCGTAAAAGAAGAATGTGTTTAACACACACACACATACACACACAGTACACGATATTTCTAGCCATATTAGCAATCACTTTTACAATGATTACAATGAAATTAATAATATCAGCTCTGTTGGATCTCTTAGTCTAGGAGATTTGAGACAGTCGGCGGGGTCTAACTTTAATAGTTATCAATGGAATTAATGCTATGACAATGTACAATGTACCCGATCATCGGGGTTATCTGATTGCGAGGCGCGAGTTGCTTTGCTTCCAGTTGTCATCGTTAGCAGTGTCAGAATTCATTTCATTGTGAATGGGGCAAATTATTGCCATTCTCCGGATGGTTCGAAGTTCGAATTGGTGCGTTTTCTACTGTGCCCTGACATAATGGCTTTTTTTTTTTTTTTTCAATTTGGCCAAAAAAAACAACTTTTAATTCTCAGGTCGTCGATTTAAATGACCCCAAACTTGTCCAACTTTTTAAAGAAGAAATCTGGTATTATTTTTGATTTGGTTTTTTTTTTTTAAAGTTGTGGTGGGGAGGGTGGGGGGGGGGGGGGTTGGTTTTTTTTTTTTTTTGTTTTTTAATTGTTTTTTTTTTTTTTTTTTGCGTATTTTGTTGTTGTTTTTTTTTTTTTTTGGTTTATTTGTCTCTTTGGTTTTTTTAAATTACAATTTGAGGATCAAGTAATCGAATTATGAATGAGGTCACCGTAATTGATTTTGTGTGTATGTGTGTGTATGAGTATGTGTGTGTGTGTGTGTGTGTGTGTGTGGAAAGGGGGGGGGGATGGAGCAAAACCGTGGAAGGGTGTTTTGTCAGTGTACTTCATACAGATTTGCGATGGCTTAGTCGGCATAGATTATTTATTAAAATTCGTTTAATCCAAACTTAGTGGACTGGAATAAATAGCATGCGACGAGTTTTTGATGGTGATGAAGAGAAAGACATGATAGAATTCAATGCCTGGGCATTTTGGTAGTATGGTATTTAAAGAATTTTATATGAGGGCAGACAACGCCCATGAAGAGGTCTGGATTAGTAAGAATACTTTTAGAGATTTTATATTAAGCATAGTTCGCGTGCTCAAAGCGCTTCATTAAAAGGTCTCAGGCAGGTTCTCAGGCCAACTGCGGCGTTTAACATGTAGGACGAGATAATATGACGACTGTAGGGCGGTTATCACATTTCTTTTTCTTGACTGAGATAACGTGGTTAACTGGCCAAGAATATTTACACCTGAGTGTGATGAGATAATGTGAGTAAAGAACATTTTCCAATTCCAAGGGATCGAGTTAGCGACACCCAGAGCAGGACTCGAACCAGAGACCTACCGATTCGATAGGGATTTTAATATAATTTTAATATTTAAAAAAATCTCCACAAAAATTCACCGAGGTAGACCAGGGCCCCCAGAGACAAATTAGAGCGTATCGTAAGTTAAAATGATTAGTCGTGTACTAAATATACTCCACTGACTGTAAACGTGTTCTACAAAGCCTTATAGTGTTTCTTCCATTGTCTGGCCATCATTCACATCTTTGGATGAATAACATGCGACATTGCAGTGTGAACACCTTTCAATGTGCTCTCTCTTGTTCTTGGTCAGTTTGGAAACAATGGTCACTCACACCTCTTGTATGGTCATTGTAGCGGTTAGAAAAACACACATGGAGCCCGAGGTGTGACGAATATGGGATAAAGTGACAATTTTTTTTGGTTTCAATTTCAGTATCATTGTGATCACTGTCCTAAAGTTAGATTGCTCCATACACGTGCAACGTTCTGAAAATATAAACGTTATAATATACATAATAATATTATGAAGGATGTCCTATCAAAAAGGTGGCTAGGAATTGTTACTCAACGTTTAACGCAACAAAAATTGAGATATTCCCGGGTCAGTGAGCCTCACAACTCTAAAGTATAAAGTATTTATTTATTCATATATAGATTTAATTATTCATTTATTTATTTAGAAACAAATACAGCAAAGAGAAGACGCGAAACAAAAGCATGAACGAAAAGATAAACTCCACCCCCCCCCCCCCCCCCCCCCAAATGAAAAAAATAAAAAGACAAACAAAAACAAAGAAAAAAAATGAAAAGAAAAGAAACAGACAAGAACTGAAAATAAAAACAAGCAATTTTTCCCACGAATTTCATTTATCTCTACTGTGCCTATAATATAAATGTTTAAAGTAGCAAAAAACAAAACTAAGGCAAAACAAACAAAAATAAACAAAATAACACAACACACACATACACACACACACTCTCTCTCTCACACAAACATACACACACACACATACACACACACACACAACAGTTTTGCTGGTTTTCCCTTGCTGTTGATAACTAACTGGGCTCCAAGAAGATCACCAAGGGTGTGAAATCTTTTCTCTCGCTTTAATATCGTAATTATCTATAATTCTTTGGAATCGTAGTTTTCTTTTCGGTCCGTCAACCACGACTTAATAGACCAACCTCAAATCACTAAACAACTCTAGATACTCCTAGACACCGACAAAAAACATTTCATCACTTTCCTTTGCAAAATTGTAGATACACATAATATATGATATATATTACATCATAATATCATTTTGATGCATAAAGGTGATTTTTCTCCCTCTCCCTCTCTCTCCCTCTCTCTCTCTCTCTCTCTCTCTCTCTCTCTCTCTCCCTCCCCCCTCTCTCTCTCTTTCTCTCTCTCTCTCTCCCTCCCCCACCTCCCTCCCCCCCCCCCCCCCACTGTGCCACAACCTCTAAAAAAAAGTCTGAAACCGTGACTTCAAAAAAGGTCTGACGTTTTAGACAATCTGGTAAATTGAGGGTCATCTAAATTCATCGATATAATATGAAATAAATAACAATGTGAAATCGAATGTCAGCTCAAATTCAATTACGAAAACAGATAATTTAAATTAATTAATCGTAATTAAATTGAAGCTTACATTCAATTTCACATTGTTATTTTTTTTCTTGGAGCTTCGAGAAGCAAAATTTAGATGTCTACATTACTCGATATAATAATATGGTTCATTAACTAAAACTAAAAGGTGTTTTTCTTACAACATAATGCTATAAATTGTTCCTGCTCGTCTTTGGGTTAAATCAGTGAAGCCCCATTAATTCCCTAAACCCATTGCGTACAACACCTCAAGACAGTAAAGCTTTTTTTTTTTTCTTCTCTTTTCTTCTTCTTTTGAAATGGATGAGAGTTAAAAACTTTGAAGACTAACCTCGATGTCTTTTGAATCAACCCATGTTTCATTCCACTCGGTGTATAGTAAACTATGTACTACTATATTATTATGTTAATGTCGATCATTTTAAAAAATATTTTTCATTCAATGTCCTCTTTAATTATTATCAATTCATACAGTCAAAGTGGCGGTGGAGTGTTTTCGTGAACAAAATGTTGGTGTTACTGTATAGTCAGAAGTAGTTGTAGAACATTCAGTAATAACAGCAGTAAGAGAATGAAGTTTATGCCCTCTGGCAAGAAAACATTTAGATGTTGGGTTTTTTTCTACTCTTTAACCCTACTTATCCTTAGAATGAATCGTGGTTTTATAAATCTTTCGGGAACTACTAAAGTCCCTCTTCTCTCATTTATGTATTGTTCACTGGAATCTTGTCAAAAAGACGTTGACACAATTGAATCGAGGAAGTGAAGGACTTCGTCATTAAACGAGACACACACAAAAAATGACGAGCTCTAGATGTTCCTTTTGTCACGGAATGTTGTTGTACCGTAATTTAATGGATGTTTTGAGATAAAAGAAAATAATGATGATTGAGCTTTGATATAGAGAAATATCTTCTTCGTGAGCTCAAAACGGGGGCGAAGGAGATAAAAATGGATGGCATGTCCTGATTTTGTAGAAAATATTTAAACAATAACGTACCTATTAATTGTGGTCAATAATGTTCATCTTATTTTACAAATAGGTATAAATAGATAAATAAATAAATAGATAAATAAATAAATAAATAAATAAATAAATAAATAAATAAATAAATAAATAAATAAATAAATAAATAAATTAATTAAATAATTCATTAATTAATAAGTCTACATTAATCTTTTGAAAAAGAGAACATGCACTAAAGACAATGAATCTGAAGAAAGTCTGGGAGTCGCAGGTAGATGAAAAATACCCACCGTCGACGATCAACTTGTCCTATCATTAAGTATTGATTACATGAAAGCTGTAGCACCACACAACACACCTAGGATTAGCAAGAGCTTATGGGTGGTTTGTCTGTTTACAGCTAAGATTCGGGTATATTACATCCCGCCCGATCTGCTTGCCCAACGCCCGTGGGTCCTTTATTTGGGGTGACCGACAGAGGGCTCAGCCGTTTCTCCATCTATCACGAGCAAATATCCCATGTATTTGTCGAAACGATTCAATTGTAATCTAGGCTATCATGGGGATACTCTTAGTGGGCGCTGGTTGCAATGCATTCGAATGGGAAAGGCAAAGTAAGTAAGTCACAATATGTGCAAGATGTAAAATTAAATAAACGTTGAAAACTGATAACTCATGAAAAGTTAGGTTTCCGTGAATTGTTATAATGATTTATCACAAACATCAATATCACACTATTAAAATGCAAATATTGTTATGTAAGTGAGCCCTATTTGTAATGCCTACAAATGCTCACAAAGCTCGTTAAGTCTTTGATTTAGCAAGACTTGCGGTTACTTTAGAAACTGAGACAACCCGAAAACTCACACTGTCTAAATAAAACTGTAGGTGACCAGGGGATTGAGATAAAAAATATAAGAACTTCTTTTGATTTATCGTTTATTTATTTATTTGTTGATTCATTTATATTTATTATTTATTTATCTATCTTTTTTAATTTATTTATTTAGCTATGTATTAATTTATCTTTTCTTTATTTCATTCATTTCATCATCATCATCATCATCATCATCATCATCATCATCATCATCATCATCATCATCGTCATCATCATTATCATCATCGTCGTCATCGTCGTCATCATCATCACAATCCTCATCACTACCACTCGACGTGTACATATTTCAGGTCTGATAACCGAACGCAATTATAGGCTTGATTTAACCTTGTTGTAATGGACAATATTTTGCGTTGGTTTGAGAGTATTTCCAATACAACGATTAGCCCATAATAATGTAAGGTTATCTGACCTGCAAATAAGCACACGTAGCTTCCAATCTACATTCGTTGAAAGTGAGAAGAAGTTCCATACCACATCTCAAATTGTTGAAATTCGTTGACTAATCTTAGACGTTGTCAAAGTCAAATATGAGAAGTTTGAAACGTGTGAAATAGAAACCATGTTATCATATCTCAATGTTTCACAGCTGGGATAAGCTTGTAAACAATATCTTTCTGAAGAGGCGGGTAGATTACCTTTGAAGTACGAGCGGCGGATTAGTCAAGGTGACGTTGGCAATAAGATCCCTGGACTATTTTATTTTTGACTTAGTAGAGTCATGATACGTGTATTGTAAAGTCTTGATCGAAATGACGTTGACAAATAGATAGTCATAACTGAAATCAAAAGGAGTGTAGATCTATAGTAAAATTCGGTTGGACTTACAAATAAACAAAAGTTAGAGGGGTTTAAATGTTGCTTTATGAGTACCGTGGTATTTGTGTAATATGGAACATACTATTTTCACTCTTGAACCCTCCAAAGCTTACCATTCTCTATACTCTATATACCTGTCTTTTTCTCTCTCTATTTTTTTTTCTTCCCTTTCTTTCTTTCTTTATCTATCTATCTATCTATCTATCTATCTATCTATCTATCTATCTATCTATCTATCTATCTATCTATCTATCTATCTATCTATCTATCTATCTATCTATCTATCTATCTATCTATCTATCTATCTATCTATCTATCAAATTTATATATATATATATATATATATATATATATATATATATATATATATATATATCTACCCATCTATCTAACCATCTATCTATCTATCAATCTATCTACTTTTAAAAACCCTTTCTTCAAAGACTCCTCCTCTCCTTCCTCCTCACTTTCTTCTTCTTCTTCTTCTTCTTCTTCTTCTTCTTCTTCTTCTTCTTCTTCTTCTTCTTCTTCTTCTTCTTCTTCTTCTTCTTCTTCTTCTTCTCCAGTATCATCATCATCATCATCATCATCATCATCATCATCATCATCATCATCAACAACAACAATAGCAACAACAAACAAAACCGTGATACATTTTTTTGTTGAAGTATTGAAATTGACGGAGGCTGGCAAGAAGAATAATAGGGAGGGTGTCGGGTGTCCAAGTGGCACGACTGATGAAGATTGTGTGAATTGTGATTACTGCTCATTGTTCCGTGGAGGGGTTGGATGGATGGCAGTCAATATAGTCCTATAATTTATTGGGAATCGATCACCGATGAATTGGCGGCGGCCGATTTGACGGGGGCGGATGTGGCTCTTTCCGCTCTAAGCTATTGCAGGGGCTGGCGTGGTTGTGTGGTGTTGCTGGAGATGGGGGTAGGGGGGGGGGGGGGGGGGGGGGAGTGAGTTGCTGAAGCTGTCAATAAAGGCTTGATGTGGTATGTGTGCTATATTCTGGAATTATTAATTTGTGGTGGTGGGTTGAATGGATACTATAGGTGGATGGTAGGATGAATCGTGGAACGGAGGGGGGGGGGGGGGGGGGGGGGGGGGGGGGGGGGGGGGGGGGGGGGGGGGGGGGGGGGGGGGAATGATGGAAGGGATGGATTGATGGAATGATGGATAGGTGGATGTATTGATGGATAGGTGGATGTATTGATGGCTAGGTGGATGGAGTGATGGATGGGTAGATGGATAGATGAATGGAATGATGAATCGCATGGGTAGATGGATGGATAGATGGACGAATGAATAGAATGATGAATTGTATGTGTGGAATGATGGAGGGATGGAATAATGGATGGGTGGATAGATGGATGGATGGATGCTCTGTTGGGTGGATGGGTGAATGGAAAGATGGATGAATGGATGGAATAATGGGTGGATGTATGAATGAGTGGAATGAAGGGAGGATGGACTGATGGACAGATGGATGGGTGAATGAGTGAATGAGTGAATAGGTGAATGGGTGAAAGGAGTAATGGATGGGTTGAATTGTAAAAATAGATATATGGATGAATGAATAGAGGGATGAATGGCTGGATAAAAATGGATGTGAATGTGTGCTTCGTAGAAGATGGAGTAAAGAAGGAAGAAAAGGAGTAGGAGGAGGAGGAGGAGGAGGAGGAGGAGGAGGAGGAGGAGGGGAGGAAGAAGTGAAGGAGGCGGAGGAGGAGGAGGAGGAGGAGGAGGAGGGTAGGAAGAAGAGAAGGAGGTGGAGGAGGAGGAGGAAGAGAAGAGGATGATAAGGATTGTAGGAAGAGAGAGAGAGAGAGAGAGAGAGAGAGAGAGAGAGAGAGAGAGAGAGAGAGAGAGAGAGAGAGAGAGAGAGAGAGAGAGAGACAGTGATGCAACTGATAATATCTAATCGACTTATCGACACGGGAATTTGATTACCGAAACTAATAAATCGAAACTGGAATATCGAACCATTTGATCTGATACATTGTTCCAAGGGAGATAATCGATGATTGTCGATCATCATTTCCATCTATCTATTTAATGAATTCCAAGAGGCTGAAAGCTTTAAAACGCCGTGACAAGCGACACAGGACATCGCAAGTAGCGTGACATCCTTCATAAACAATGACACATGATTTTTAACGACACCGATGTGTCATTGTGTGGTGACATTGTTTTACAGGCTCAATATATCGATCGATTTGTATATTCTATCGATTAAATCGAATCAAGAACCATGACAATAATGTAAGCCTGGACCGTGACTAATTTTGGTTCATCGTCAAAATCGATTCTCACAATGGACTCGACTATTGTTGAAATTATGCGCATTCTGTACAACCTTGTACTCTTGGAGAAGAAGATAAAAATATTATGTTGTTGCTTTCATTCAGTAAAACTTGTTTCGACATAATCTTAACGGGTTTTTTTTTTTATCGTTAAAGTGAGCTTTTATATAGAGTTCTGTCCACTAAATATGCTCAAAGCGCTTAACGTCGGCCCCAAGTCAATAGGAATTCTTAATATATATAAACTCCTCAAGGAGCGATTGTATTTTTTTAGACAGTGAAAACACTGATGCAGCTTATTTCACTGTACAGTTAAGAATGTGAGCAAAGAGCAATCTCCAAAGACTGCACTTTGTGTCGCAAACGCTCACGAATGGAACGCAAGCAAGCTCACAATTTTCACCTTCATCATGATACTCTTGCTATATATTTATACGGAACACGTTTAGGAAGATGACGGTGGCGAATGGAACGGAATGGATCTCACAATAATTCGACTTTATCATAATAGGATTCAAAATAGTCTGATGTCACGTCCGCCCAGCAACAAGCAGCTTGGTTCTAAACAAAGAAAATCGGTACTTTTTATTCTTCATGCTGGCTAGAACGTTTTAACATGTCATGTGATCAAAATGTATAAAAGTCAAAACATCAGATTTAAAATGCTTTTCTCCTTTAGATACACCTTTATGCTCGTCAGAGAATTATTTCATAAGGGCGTCCACCATTGTTCCGATAGTTTAGAACCAGTTACTGAGTTACTATTCCAACTGTAGTATATTAATATAGATAGTTCGAAGATGACGTCACTCAGATCTTTGTTATTGTTTTTTGCCATCCGCGTTTATGAGTAATGCTCACTGAACTGTATTAACCTGACTATAAACGTTCATGGACACACACAGTTTTGTGTGTTGGTCCGTTATACTTCCGGATGGCAATGTTATGAGCTTCTTAGCCAAGCGCATACTATCTATACAGAACACTGCGAAGACAACGGTCAGGAATGGAACGCAGCCAAACTCAGAAGCTGCTAGCAAACTCACAATTTGCCTTCATCATAATACTCATGCTATATTATTATATTATTATATTATTAAACGGAGCACGCAAAAGATGGCGGTCGTGTAGTTTTATTGATACAGCTGCTCCGATCACAAAAGCACATGAGATAATCATGAAGGATATTGTTTATTCTTAGATATGTCCACATTGAATAGGACGATCAGGAGCCCGTATCTGTAATCGGATTAGCTCTGTCATCTCATTATCGCCATCAAAGGCAAGGATTTATGTCTATCGACGACGAGCCGTCGAACATCTTGTGGTCGTTTGAGTACACATTTTATTATCATGGATTATGGGATGAAATTTATTATGAATACAGATCACAGTCGTGCATGCACGATAAATAAACTGTTACTCACACTAGAGTAGAGAGTATTGGGTTTTATAATATCGTAAGGAGCTGCCTGCCTGAAGCTGGGGAACTGTAAAACATACGATCGAATAAAACTATAGATAGAATGCGCTTGGCCAAGGAGTTCACAACATTGCCATCCGGAAGTAGGATGGACCAACACACAAACTCTGTGTAACCATGAACTTTTATAGTCTGGTTAATACAGTTTAGTGAGAACAACTCACAAACGCGGATGGCAAAAACAATAACAAAGGCCTGAGTGACGTCATCTGCATACTATTTATACAAACAATTCACGTTTTGGGTGAATGTCCTTCATTCTCAAGAATAAAGAAACGACGAAGACAGATACAAATAGAATAAGTGTAATAGATGTTGTAATGCACGTTGAAAAAGAATAATTGTGGATAAATTATGCTCACAGAAGAGATAGTATGCGTTTGGCGAAGAAGCTCATCATAACATTGCCATCCGGAAGTATAACGGACCAACACACAAAACTATGTGTAACCATGAACGTTTATAGTCTGGTTAATACAGTTTAGTGAGAATTACTCATAAACATGGATGGCAAAAAAAAAACAAAAAAACAAAACAATAACACTGGCCTGAGTGACGTCATCTTCGTTCTATCTATAAATGTTCATCTGATTGTAGCCCACGTTTACTTATAGATAGAATGGACTTGACGTCACTCGGGTCTTTGTTATTGTTTGTTTTTTTGGGGTTTTTTTTTTTTTTTTTTGCCATCCGCGTTCATGAGTAATTCTCACTAAACTGTATTAATCAGACTATTAACGTTCAAGGTTACACATAGTTTTGTGTGTTGGTCCGTTTTACTTCCGGATGGCAATGTTGTGAGCTTCTTAGCCAAGCGCACCCTATCTATAGCCTGACACGAAGACTTGTATTGTGACGTCATTTTTAGGTTAATACACCGTCTAGTGAGTTGTCGTTAGTAGTGCTCAAATAATTAAATGATCGTCATAATACCAGATCGAAGACTGACTCGCTGGGTCGCATTTGTCCTTACCGCATCCTATCCCAAAAAGGTATTAGCAGTACAGTAATGTTATAACACACGCGTTTAAAGTGTTGGTAAAAACTGATAATGAATACAGACAAACTTTTTGTATAGTATTTCATCGGTGTAAGAGTGTAAACTAAAGTCATATCAGCGTGTCTTTTCAGTCCTCACTCATTACCGATCACAATTCAATAAAATCGCCGACGAGGAACGAAGTGCGACAGCCAAAGAGGGGGAGGAGAGAGAGAGAGAGAGAGAGAGAGAGAGAGAGAGAAAGAGAGAGAGAGAGAGAGAGAGAGAGAGAGAGAGAGAGAGAGAGAGAGAGGAGGGGGAGTCAAACCAGTTGAAACTGCGATATATTATAATGGTGTTATTGAGTGGGTGGAGCTTAGTTTCTCCTTTGTTGAGTCATTTCGAGGTTTTTTATGACATGAATTCTCACCTGTCAGTCACTCTCACGGTGTGCACTTGTGACATAACACCCAGCACACAACAACACAATTACACAACACATATAACTTTTTACCACAGTATAATGTGTGAAGTGTTAGAGAAATATTAGGGAAAAATTATTAATATATATTTTGTTACAGTTACTGATTAATTCTGTTTATCGAAATTATACCTGAAAGAATTCGAGAAGTTTAATGGACTGAATATTTTTACATGGATAATATTTTGCCGACTTGTTTTTCTAAATCAACTTTGATGTGGATATCAGTGAAATATTATAATCGACAGTGACATTTTTGTTGTTGTTGCTATTCATTTTGTTTTGAGGTTGTTTATTTTTTTTTTTTTCATATTTCGTTTATTTTCGTAAAAGCTGTGATTTTTCCCCACTTGATTGTGTGTGATATCTAGTTAAATATTGTAATTAATTTTATTTGTATTGTGTTCATTGCATGGATTATTAATTCTTCCATCTACCTTAAAAAATGGTAAGCTTGATAAACCTTTCTTTTTACTTACTTCTCCGTTTTCGTGGTTTGAAGAAGAAGAAAGAAGTAATTATAATAGAGATGTTTACGGTAATAATAATAATAATAATAATAATAATAATAATAATAATAATAATAATAATAATAATAATAATAATAATAATAATAATAATATATGTAATAAAAACAATGATGATAACGATTATGATGATGAGAGCAATATTGATATGGAAAATACTCATATAAAAACACAAATATAAAAGAGATTTTGGTAGCGGATAGCTAGTAATACTATCCCCTTTACGCTATACCCTTGATTGGTCCAGGCGGTTGTTGTCTTGTGCGGTTCGAATCCTAATAGAATCACCGGAATTTTATCGTGTATGTGTGTGTGTGTGTGTGTGTGTGTGTGTGTGTGTGTGTGTATAACGTTAGTAGCTTTAATTATTGTTCTCTTTCGTGTAATCTAATCGTGGACGTATTTTAAATGAAGGAGTCACTTTTTAAGATAAGGTACTAAAACTGCACCAGAAGTGGCGTAAAATCAAAGCTGTTAATGTTCAATATTCTTTTACGTCTATTCGGGGTCCTGAAAGCTTATTTCGTTGTCTGGTCTTTCTATCCTCGCATGAGTAACTAACTGGGTAGCTGTATCTGTTTAATCTGTCGGAAAGTTCTTTGTAAAAGACTAGCGTCCCACTCGAATGATAGATAAGGAAAATGTTATTATCCTATAACGCTTTTATCCTTGCTATCTCAGCAGTGATCGGATTGCTGGGTATTTTTAGATCAGGCGGAGAGTAGTTTGGAAACACACACACACATACACACACACACACACACACACACACACAGAATAACGTCGCGCCTAAAGTATAGCAAGCAATGTTTACTATCGGTTTACTTTTTGAAGGACTCCCTTTTCTTTCATCCCAAATACCTCATGAGCCTTTTTTTTTTATCTTATGTTTTTGCAGGTATTCTACAAAGCTGTTCGAGATATTCACCCTGGAGAGGAGATGCTTCTGTACGCCCGTGAGGCTGTCTACCCAGAGCTGGAGCTGGAGACCCTGGCCAGGCACAACCTAACAGGTGAGAAGAAGATTTCAATACCATTATGTACTATACATCGTGTAAGGACCAACTCCATTGTTTGTTGTGAATGTCTTTGGAACTGGAAGTGTGGAGAGAGAGAGAGAGAGAGAGAGAGAGAGAGAGAGAGAGAGAGAGAGAGAGGGAGAGAGAGAGAGAGAGAGGGAGAGAGAGAATATGAGGTGTTGCAGTGACAAAGAAATCGGTTGAATTCTTCAAGACTGTAATATTTACTGAAAGAGCGTGCCGTATTATATGGCCATAATTTTATTTGCAATATATATCCAGCTGATGATTAATTTAATCTCACACCAGAAGATCAGGCACTGCTGCTAAGTTCTATTCCATTTGATAGGTGTCTAATTGTCAAATTGTTCATAAACGTGCAATGCAAATAGAATCATAAAAATGCCTCAATGTCTTTGTCTTGTGCACCAGGCAGTCATACATGACAACCGATAACCTGCATAATTAATCAATCATTGGCTGACCAATGTCCAGTCTTTGACATTATTACGATACCTACAAGCAGTGCAAACAATCTGGTTATATTTATCATATTTATTATATTCACGTGTCTTTGTAATTTGGAAAACATCAACTTCATGTCACCTGGACTTTGACATATCTCCTGTTGGATTTTATTTCTATTCTTATCTAACAAGGCAATTAAAAAAAAAGACGTGATTGAAAAAAGCGATTAGATCATTATATTTCTTGATCGGGGTATGTTTTAAAAACAATTCTTTAACATTCCTATCATATGAAAATTTAGTTAAACAGATTAGCTGAGCATACAGACTGTGTAACAAAAGTCTTATTAAACAAATAAATTTATTTTCTCCCTTACAAAGTAATAATGATAATAATGCTAAAAAAAAAAATACTGTTGATGATGATGATGATGATGATGATGATGATGATGATGATGATGATGATGATGATAATAATGACAATAATAATGATGATAATAATAATAATAATAATAATAATAATAATAATAATAATAATAATAATAATAATAATAATAATAATAATAATGATAATAATAATAATAATAATAGTGAAAGTAATAATAATAGTAATAATAATATCATAGCAATAGCATATTAAAAAAAACCCACAATATTCAAAGTTTGTTATAATTAAATGACATGTCAATTCTGAAAGCAGTCTAGTTCCAATTGAATGTCCGCAAATAACACATCATCATATCCCACAAGACCCTTTAAGACATCCCAAGACTTCGGGAGTATGTTGACCCTTAGGGAATTCTGTGTGTCAACCACTACGCCGCTTACTCGCTGTCACCCATAAACATATCCAGTATCCAGCCTCATTAGCATTCCCTTGTCTACAATATAAATCTTTAATCTTAATCCCTCATCTTGTGATCTTTACAAAATTAAAGCTCTATTCACTGGTAGCCCTCACCCCACTCTGTTTTAATCGTCCCCAGCTGCAGCCGTACACAAATCTGTATGCAACACCCTTCTTGCTTTTCATCATCTCTATGGTTTATCTTACCACCCCCTCTCTCTCTCTCTCTCTCTCTCTCTCTCTCTCTCACACACACACACACACACATGCACATACACTCGCTCTCTCTGCCTATCTATCTATCTATCTATTTATATATATATATATATATATATATATATATATATATATATATCCCTTTCTCCCTTTCTCTCACACTCGCTCTCTCTCTCTCTCTCTCTCTCCCTCTCTCTCTCTCTCTCTCTCTCTGTCTCATTCTCTCTGGATTATCTGCCATCAATGGAATAAATAACCACTAATCTGTCCACACCAGATACAAATAACACCGGCCAAATCGTCTTCTTGTCATTACTAAACATTATTCCCCCTTACCACAACTGAAATGACAAAATGACCAAGTTGAACGGAATGAATAAGGGCCTAATTAGCTGCCCACTGGGTTAACAAGGAGTTCAGACCTCGGGTACTTTACTTGTACTGCAGACTCTCTTTATATTTATATATATATATATATATATATATATATATATATATATATATATATATATATATAAACCCAACAAAATATACAAAGTAGCGGCATGGCTGATGAACATACTTTCTTTGTGACAAAACCACTGTCTAGTGCGAAGTGGGCAGGGTCAGAGGGGCAAATTGTCGATAAATTCAGATGTCGAGGGTTCGAATCTAGATAGAAAGACATGTACATAACCTCAATGACGATCATATTTCGGGATGGAAATCCCCCCCCCCCCCCCCCCCAAAAAAAAAAAAAAAATCATATTAAAAGCATATTTTGTTTTTGAAATGTGAGATTCTTCCATTTTCAAATGCTTTATTCTGTAAACACCCCCCCCCCCCCCTTTCCCCTTCCCCCATCTTTGTCTCTCCCCAACATTATCACCGCAATGTGTTGAAAGGACTTCGTCTGAAATTTCTAAAATTGTCCTTTATTGTATCATGTCAGATTCACGAAAAAACTATTTCACTCCCCTGCTGGTCATAATTCGGTCATTTGGTCAATTGGTCAGTTGGTCATTTTCACACGTTACGGAGTCTATTCAATCCAATCGTCATTAGGACTTTATTAAGTCCATGTGGTGTCTCCACTCCAATCAACAATCCACTTCATCGTCTCCCTAAGGTGTTGTATCGAGACCAGGTGGTTGTCCCCACCAGTTCGTTGTCCTGGGGTTTATTTTCAGTTTTCGGGATCCAAACTTACATCATTTTGATTCATTGAAAACAGACTCCACAACTGCACTATCCGACTGCGCACAATCCTTTGCAATGTCCATTTATTTATTTATGTATTTATTTGCCTATCTATTTTAAATAAATATAGTATATATATATATATATATATATATATATATATATATATATATATATATATATATTTACAATATAACATAATATTTGTTTATTTATCTATTTTTTAAACAGTAAAAGTGTACGGCCAAACTTGGTCCTTTGTACCTTAGACTGCGTAACTAAAAATGTAAGATTTCAGCGTAACTTACTAACTTACTAGCTATGTAAGATTTCAAAAGTTTGTTAAACAGAAACAGAATCCATTCATTGTAACATCCTTGCTTTTTAGCCAGATTCATCACCCCAGTTTAATTTTATTTATAATCCGGTATTTGTTTCAAACTCTCGTGATTTACCAATGCATTTCTCTAGCAACCTGTAACAACAACAGGCAGATTAAATGTTATAATAATATGGAAATTGGAAAATGGACGAGAAGATAAAAGAGGAAATTAAATGCGTTTTACATGGAATTGGAAAGACAATGCTATCAATAGAGCTTCCCTTTTGTACTCATCTCGGCGAAATCGCACCGCATTATAGCCGAGTCCAGGGCCGATAGTCGATACAGGAATGAAGAGGGACAACACAACCGGAAATGAATACGCCAATAATATCTCTTTTGTTCTCGCGCCATCTCGGGTTCTCTCTTTAAAAGTTGGATGTTGTAGTTTTAGTGATTTTATATTTAATCCTTTGTAGGTGGAATTCGATGTTATTCTAATCGAAATCTAAATTCATCGCGTCCCAAGTCTCTTCGTTGTTACTGCTTTCTTGGTATAAAACTAGGTGCACATTTTTGCAGGTCTGATAGCCAAACGCAATTATGGGCTTGATTTTTAAAATCTTGTAATGGACTATAATCGTATGCGTTGGTTTGAGAGTATTTCCATTACAATAATGAGCCAATAACCTGCAAATAATTATACGCCGGTACAAAAGTTTAGGTCTGTAGCAGCTATGGAAGATTTACAGGTAGACAAAATACTCACTAGTTCTACCCGCCAAAACAATCTTAACCAACACACACAATTAAGTGATACTAAGCTGCTAGAAGCCGTGGACTGTAAAAAGTAATAAATAAAGATGAATAACAGCTTTGATAAAGAACAATATACCAAGCACGGATTATTTCGGGCCCAAAACCCTTCTTCAGCGGATGACCAAAAAAAATATCAATAAATCACTTAAAATCCAGACACAATGAAGAGAAATAATAAGGCACGATTGTCCACAAGTAAAAGTATCTTGCTATTTCATTTTACTTATGTGTGATATTCATTAACGTTTATAGAGAGAACGAAATTGACGTCACTCAGCTCTCTGTTATTGTTTATCGCTAGCCTTTTTTTATGAGTAGTTCTCACTAAATTGTATCAGACTATAAACGTTTAAGGTTATACATAGTTTTGTGTGTTTGTGCGTCTTATCAGGCTGGCGGATGTTATGAGATTTTGGATAAACGGATAACATCAATAGTCTACAGGAGAGAATTTAGTGAGAACTTATCACCTTTATGGCTTTGTAAAAACAATAACAAAGATCTGAGTGATGACAGATTCTTTACTCTTTTAACTAGATCGATGATTAGAAAAATGAAATTTTCTCGCCGTGAAACGGTTAAAATATGGCTACTTTAATATAGAGTGATTCTGATATTTAAGACTAGGGCTAAACATCCAACTTTGGAATCTATTCATTTCATTCCTGATCTGTCTGCTTCCAGCTTTTTAAATGGGTTTTATCTCAGCGATATTGATCTTTATCTTGTGAGAGGGGAGGGGGTTGATGGGTGAGTGATATGAGGTGTGTGTGTGTGTGTGTGCCTGTGTGTGTCTGTGTGTGTGTGTGAGAGAGAGGGTAAAAGAAATTAAAATGTTGATGTGATGTATATGAATTGTACCAAACACACACACTCACACACACACACACACACACACACACACACACACACAACGTAGAGGGAGAGGAAAGGAGAAGAAGAAGAAGAAGAAGAAAAAGAAGAAGAAGAGATAAGGTTAGAAATGCTATTCAAACAGAACCGGGTCATTATTAGAGAGCTTCATTCATCACTGAAGAAGAGTCTGATTCAGACAAGCTCATATTCAAACTCCACTCATATGAAGGATAAGATTTTCTAAATCTCAGCATCGGTGCATGACGGTACACACGGCCATTGAACGGATCCACAATCCCCCTTGAGTAGATCAGACCATCATTTCCAGGAAAGATGAAAACATTCCCACGAGCCGGAAAAATCTTTTCGAGGCCCCCGCAGCAAGACAGCGGTGTCCTCCATTTTGTCAGAACGGAAGTTAGCCAAGGACACTTGTAATTTTGTCTGTCAATGACATTCTTAATCCTCAACGTTTCATCTCCCTCTTTAGAAAATAATTTGCCCTTTTGTTGTCTGTATCTGTCTAATTCTGCTGCAGTTTCATTTCTCAAGTGACCATTAATATGCACGCATTTTATTTGATGTGTATTTATGACAGTTACAAGACTTAGATTTCATTTTTCTGTGACGAAAGTGCTATCCTTGTACAATGGTCTTTGTTGCCTCTTTGTTAGATAAAATCCGCCCTAATTACGAGACATTGAGTTTCGTTTCATCTTCCATGATATATAATCTTTCAATTAATGTAACGCAATAAATAAACGATTGGATTAAATTGAAGAAAGCAAGATTCAAAACTACAGATTAACAATAACTAAACAAATCCGCAAAGCTCGAAGTGTCTTTTGTTCTCATGATATTTGTATCTTTTATAGCAATTACAATGAGAATCTAAAGACATTTTTGATCCAACTTAATCTTTTTAAATGTGTTGATAAATAAAAAATAGCACCCATAAAGAATACAAATTTCAATAGAGACTCATTAAGCTTTAAAAGGTGTCTATTATTATGTGCTATGAAAATTTGTCAATAAGATATGGGTAGGAGGCGACTTGTACCTACTTGCAGGTTTGATAACCCACATTGTTTTGGAGTGACGGATAGCTCTGACAGTATGTAGCGCTACGCTCTCCCCGGCCAGGCGGAGTTGTCGTAACAGTAAGGTCGCGGGTTCGAGGCCCCCATCGCCGCGAAATTTTTATTCTCTACTGACTTCAGACACTTTCCTGTTTCATCAGGCCCATAATTGCGTTTGGTCATCAGACCTGCTAATTTGTGCACCAAGGTGAGAAGGAATCCGAGATCGACGTGTCTCAACTCAGATTCGAACCTTGGACGAGCTCATGATAAAGAACGGTTTATTTTTAGGGCTGGTCCAGGTGTGTCGGGGATTTAGACAAATGTTACAAAGCATGTTGTAAACTTTATTCATGCTAAGCAGCTCGTCTGAGAACGTGAATGTCTAGTTTGTTGCATTTTCCAGGGTCGCGTTATTCCCTCCCATAAAGATGTCTTACGCAAGCTGCGAAAGGCTAGCCATCAACGGGGACACTGGGTGGTGGTTGCCTGATAGCTTTATTTCAAGGGGCCACATAGAGTGTGTCCAGATTGTCTCACACGTATTGTCTTTGGCTCTTTCTATCCCTGGAATGAGATACTCTTGCCACACAGGGAGAAAAACTATAAAGGGTTTTTATTAATCAGGTGCTTGGATAACAAATGACGAAAGGTGAAGACGCTTGTGGCTGATTTATTGGTTGCTTGTGTATTCACATAGAATACATTGTAAATATACACGCAATTTCAACCAAGAGAACATCGTTTGAATCTTAATAACAATCAGATATTCTCTGTGCTAATGATTGCTTCGAGTGAAACAGACACAGGTTATTTTTGGGGAAGGTGGGGTGGGGGGGGGGGGGGGGCTTTGTTGTATAAAGTTCACATCCTATTTTTATTTTCAAAATTAATATGTAGAACCAGTCTTTATATAGTCATCCTCGAGAACCATACGTTTATCCCGGTTTCTATAGCTTAAGATATATACAGTTGTATTTAATAGCTACCCTTTGGATAGTCCATCGCAAAGTGCTTTCCACTATATCGAAGCGACTCAGCTACTCAAATCACAGCCGTGTAAGGACTACCACTTATTTAAGAAACGACTCCAAGGCTACTTTCGATAATTATAACAAACCCCAAACTCGAACTCATGGCTAAATTATCAAACCAAATCGATGGTGATCCGGCTCACCGTTAGTTAGGATCATGAAATAGCAAAAAATAGATATATACCTTAATTGTCATTTTCCCACACCAACCCATACAAGAAATACAACACATTATGACAAAACAAAACAAATACACACACACA
>NC_088363.1:63199733-63224733 GCF_034508935.2 Berghia stephanieae | reverse complement strand
TTGATTTATTTATTCATATATTTATCTATTAATTTTGCCATGTTTGATTTATTTCACGAAGCCGATAGATTAATTAGCAGTCTCAGATTAAGAATTTTATACAAGTTGGGATAGGAATTTATTTTAATCTATTACTACAGGAAATAGAATTCTTCTGGCAAAATGTGAGAAAGAATATAAAAAGATATTTTGTCAGTTGGATAGCAGCACACATTAGTTTGGCCTATTGATATATTATTGTAGAATATACGAATCGATTGTAAATCTTGATTAATTCTTTCTATTATTCTCTGCAAATCAGTGTGTGGATTTTATTTGAGAAAAAAAATTATCAGAGAAAGTCACGCAAGAAATCCCCTAAAGACTTGTTGGAAATGTATGTGTGTGGATAGAGCCAACGCAAAAGAATAGAAAGTTAATTTTTTTCGTGTTCTATCTTTTCTTCAAACAATCCCATTCTTTTTATCGGGCATAATAATATAATCTATCGTATCTTTAAACAGGAATAGAGATGTAATCTAAAATTGGTTTATGTCCTTAGTTAAATGGATCTTTTGTATTATTTTATTACTGCAACAATAGGCAAGACATTTTCCTTCAGTGGAATATTCGTGAAAACCACTTCCCCTTTAAAGTAATAATAAATAATACGGATAACCTTCGTGCTAGAGATAAAATTATCACGCTAGCTAGCCCAGCCCACCTACCGCATCCCTCCCCACTATACCGTGAATTAATGTCGCTCTGTCATTTCATAAGAACACCTTGATCCGTTCCGAATTTGTTCCAATGTGCTTTTCTTTCTTCTTTTTTTTTTTCAATAACATTTCCAGATAAGGGTAATACGTTATGTACTTTTCTAGCAACAAAACAAAACTATAATATCATATTCTTCAATTCTAATTTAAAGCAATTAATTGATAATTTGGTCAAGATCACGAAAGAAAGTGTAGCTTTATTAACTAGTTTCAATGAGTGGATACAATTGACACTGTACAACCTCATCACAAACCACCCTCCCTCTTTCACACCCTTTTCGAACAATGAATACCATTTTCACACCTGAATAAAAGCAATATAAAAATTTTATTGTCGCCATAAATGTATCTCATTGTGTCCTCGCGTAAGTTTTCGTGTATATTGATATAGCTCCGTGTTAATTTCTTGCCTTTACTATTGATAAGATTCCAATTTATTTTCAACCTGTCTTGTTAATATTAATAGTTGATAAACGCCTTCGTTTCCTTTTCTTTTCTGATACTTTAGTCACAGCGACACGCCTCATACAACGCATGAAATATCATTATGAACTGAACAGTGGAAGATTATTAGTAACATTGTCCCTTCTCGGCATCCTCTCTTTTCCCGAATAAAATAACCAAGTATTATTCTTTAATCATATTCTTGTATTGACTCCCTACAGCGTTTAACGCCCTAATTTGTTCCTTTTTGTGGTTAGGCGTTCCTATCTCTTTATCTATTACCTTTTTGAATACTTTGTCATCTGGAGGGCCATCTTTCGTCTATGTTTTTAGTCAATTACAACCGATCATAATTTTTTATAAATAAAAAAAAAAGAAAAGAAAAGAAAAAAAACCCTAATAACTTTATTGGTGTGGTCTTTTCTTCTCCTATGTTCAAAATTTGATGTCCTCTTTTTGTAACACCTTAGGGGTAAAAACCAACCAGTCTTCTTCATGCATGAACTTTTAAAAAATAAATATTAGAAGTGGAGGAATAAAAATATATAAAAAAGGAAGAAGACAAGAATGAAAAGCTCAATATTAAATACGGATTGAGAGCTTTTAAATATCAGATGGAAAAATAAAATGATGTGAAGGGTCTGTACGGACCAATGCATCGTAGAGGGTGTTTGAACCCGTGCGATGGTAACATGTGGCCATTTGTAGAGATTCGCGAGTCTTCTTCTTCTTCTCCCTTCGACGAAGCTTATTTTCACCTTCCCTTTCACACTCGTTTAATTTGAAGAGGGAAAAATTGCAGGCTCCGGACACATAAAAAACAGTGAGCTGAAAGAAATAGACATACACTTTCTATACAATGGTCGAGGCGAGAAAACGAGAATGGATGGGATTGATGTTTTCACAATGAGGAAGTGGAAGAAAAGGGAAGCGAGGATATTAAAATTTATTGTCAAAAAAACACAGAAAAGGAAGAGGAAAAGGATGAGTGGAGACACGTCCATACGTCTAATTGTTCTGGGCTTTATTTTAATGACTCGTTGATTCAACATCACCAAGGCCAGCTTGTATGCAAAAGAGCGGCTGGGAGATTTCAGTCAAAGCAACCGAGTTCTTTAAGTGTCATAGAAAAGTAAAGAGTCGTCAAAGTAGTCGTAGTAGTTATTTGACGCCTTCTTTTTTTTTGTTTACTATCTCTGGAAGTGTACGGTCTGGTGCTGATGACAATAAAATTCATAAAAGTAAAAAAGACAGGACTATACTTGTCACAATATAATGATAATATAATTCTTAGATGGCGTACGTATTATTTTCTGAATACATACATACATTCATTTTACTGTTATTGTCCAAGACTTCTTTCACACGTTATGAGAATTTATTGTTCAAAAGGGATTCTAGTTTCACTTCAACCAACACCTTGAGTTTAAAAAAAAAAAGAAACGCCTGCTTCATAGTCATTCTCTGATCACTCAAGCCTTGAAGACAACGAGGCATGTCACATGGTTCGTTCTGTATTTTTATTTTCTAATTCATTAAACATCGTATTATTATCATTTCCGTCAAAGCATCCTCCCCTCTCGTCCTAGAAATTGAAAGGTCTATTTTAAAGTTTTTTTTCTTTCTTTCTTTCTTCATTTTTTTTTTTTCGACAAGTTATGAGTTTACGTTTTTAATCATGGTGTACATTTCTTCATTCGACGATTATCTTAGAATCGTTTTGTGTGAAAAATTCGCCGCGTTTGGTGGGTATATTCACAGGTGTCGGGCGCTATTCACCTTCTGTGGAGTTGTCAATAGGAGGATCGCTCACTGAACATTCCTCGACCCTTTTCTTTCTGTTGTTTATGATAAAGAGATTTTCAACTCCTTCACCATGGCGTATTGCGTTTAGCGTGAATCTCTCCATTTAGGTAATCAACCAACGCAACACAAAGAAAGTCAATTGTTTGGCTTTTCAAATGAACTTCTTTTAACCCCAGTTCGAAATGCTAGATTAGCCTTTAAGACTGTGACGAACTTAATGAGGCGAAAGGCGCAAAATATTGAATATTTCTGTTCTTTTCTTCTGGGTATCAAACCGGAATTAGTAAATGAATTTGGGTTGTCTTTATTTTCTTTCTCTCCATTGAAGTATTAGGCGTAAAGACCCATAAACTCTCTAGTCAATGGGAACAAGCGGACTCTTCGCTGACTTTATTTATTTTCTCTTTTCGATGTTTAAATTCAACGAATCGTCTTCGGCTGTTAAAAAAAAAAAAATGAAAAAAAGAAGACACCAGCTTTGGTTATTGACAAGCTATTTATTGGTCGCGTAATTAAATAAAAGTCTTAGAGACAACAAGATGTGGTTCAGATCTTATAAGATTTTTATTTTGAATGAGTTTCAAACGAGATGAGAAATTCCACGGGTATTCGGTATTCAGCTTGCTTTTGTGTTGAATGAATGGTGATCTCTATTCGCCCAAGTCATCTTCAATGTAGACGAATTCTGGTCATATTAAAAAAAACCGTTTCTTGGTATTCAAATCTTCCCTTCTATGATTGAGGCGTGAAATGTCAAATAACCTATATTATATTATCTATGGATGATACAATTATATTATTATATTGTATATAACGCGATAAATACGTGGCATCCTCCGACCAGGAGGTTTTTAGTTTACATTAAATTATCACTGCTTTAAGAAATCGGACGGGTGGAACACTTCATTATAATTGCCATGAACAGGATTTTTTTTTTTTTTTTTTTTTTGTCATCTTAATTAATTTCGGCATTGACAACATGCGTACCGGCGTACATACACTGTCAAATTTCCTTTACTACAATTTGGCCAGACAACTTTAACTTCATTTATCAGTGGATTAAAATGACCCCAAACTTGCCAAACAATAAATTGATAAATAAATAACTCGAAAATGTCTTTGAAGTCGCGAAATGAAACATTTTTGCCAAAATAGGCGTCGCTAAATCGATCGATAAGTTACGAAAAAAGGTTTTCCGGTCAATTTTTTTAAAAAGGCGTTTTGTCATCGTGTTGACAATTAATTTAGCTCTCGACACGGTTTTGGACTTGGAAGAAGAATCTCCTGGGTATTGTCAGAGTTATTTAGGAAGATGACAATAGGGGATAATAGCTGATAACACCTGCACAAAGCGTCTTGCTGACACCTGAAATGTTTTTGGGTGTCTTACCAAACACGAGTGGAGCTTAAGTATTTCTCTCCATAATAATAATATCACACAGCCATCGGCGTTAATCAAAAACGTATCGGTTTCTGTATTAGGCGTGACAAATTGTTGGTGAGAGGAAGCGGTGGTTGATTGAGGGTGTTGGGTTGTAATGGTTTTAAAGTTAATCAAAGGTTTCAGGGGTCCAATACATTGCGCGGAATGGACATGGATTATGTTTTTTTTTCTGGAATATTCTGAGTTCAACTTGGTCTCGGAAACGTTGGCTTTGCCTGTGAAAGGTTTTAAATACCGGCAGTAGAACTTTAACGGAATGCTCAACGACTTTTTATGCAGAATCAGAATGGATATGCACGATTACATAATGTCTATGAGTTTTCTCTCTCTCTCTCTCTCTCTCTCTCTCTCTCTCTCTCTCTCTCGTTCTAAAATCTCTCAACAGACTCTATGCCGTCACAAAATATAGACCCAAAATATCAAAGTCAAGACTTACTTTTTTTCGCCTTAAATAGATTACAGGAGATAGGGAACGCGATCCAGCTATAGCAAGTCTCAAGACATGATAATAATCGTATGATCGCACCCTTGGGAACGATGAGACAAGACTATTTATGCTGGAGCCGTCTCCCAATATGGATACGGCTAGGAAGGGGAAGAATAGAATATCATGAATCTATAATGGGAAAGATCAAACCTGAAAGAACAAGAATAAGAAACATACTGCATTGATTAAGCTCTATTATGTATCGGATTCAATTACCCACAGATAGGATAAAAGTATTGAGGACGAAAAATTAAATCACGGAGAGAAGGGCTCAGTCCGAGACTCGCGACAAAGAAAATAGATATAAAAATAAATTACACGAAGACGCATACACATGAAAAAACAGAATACAATGAAGTGTATCGTAAAAAGTTGTCATCCCGAGCTCTTAAATCGCTGTACACAAAAGGGGAAAACTGCAGGATGTCTGGGTGGCGTTGAAATTAAACATGGCCGCACAAGGAAACCCCCTGTTGCTTGATCCGGTGTTAAGTATGTGGGATCATGGGTAGATGATGATAAGCGTGACTCTTCGGGAAAAAAAGGAGCTCGCAAACAACCTTCCTCCTTCAGTCTGATGGCATTTCACGCCGAGGAAAATCTC
Organism: Berghia stephanieae; assembly: GCF_034508935.2. NCBI lineage: Eukaryota > Metazoa > Mollusca > Gastropoda > Nudibranchia > Aeolidiidae > Berghia > Berghia stephanieae. The sequence continues at coordinate 63,219,190 of NC_088363.1, read as the reverse complement.
ACTTTTTAATTTCTTACGGTTTGCTATCGTGGTGACAGTAATCATATCACGGTAGAATGAAGGACTATTTGTCAACATTTTTATGATGATAAATTGTAATTGACATATAGAAAATGATAATTCGTGACACTCGGTGGAATTGGAAATTGGGGAGTGAAAGGGGGTGGTATGTAATCGTGATTATTGATTCAGAATGATATCGATGGGGGTTTTAATCAATACTAGCGATATTCTATGCATCGATTTGTGCTCCTTACAATAAGAATTTCTGTCTCCAAATCAGATTTATTCTTACTCAAATCTTGTTATCGAATCGTCTAATCGTTCTATCATTATTGTAATCCCATTCCTTGTTAACAAATTAGTGGAAAAATATAAAAGGTTTTTGTTTGTTTGTTCTAGTTTCCCTTTTTTTTCCTTCAGTAAAACCAACATTTTTTTTAATTTTTTGGTCATCGGTTCTTGTTCCAAAGAAATGAAAATCTTTTACTTCAAAATTCCAATTTTTTTTTTCTTGTATCGGTTTGATGTTTTAAAAGGCTTTTTAGTTCATGGTTAAAAAAAAAAAGGAGAAACCTCAAGGGAAGAAAAATTCCTATAATCCTCATCAATCAATTATTTTTTTTAAAAGGTCCATGGGAAGTAAAGAAGAGGTAAAGGTAATGGGGATTCTTCCTAAAGGAACGGTTTTTTTGGAATAATAATCATTTTAAAATAGTACTAAAAGCAATATTATAATATTAAAGAAAAGAAATAAACCCGCGCGTGATAGGAAACAAAGTAAGTCTACAGACCTTGCTATAGCCGGGATGCGCGCATGAATATATTAGCTGTTGATCGGAAGGATCCTCTTATTATTCTGTTTGACAAAACTTCAGAATATTTTCAAGGGCTTTTTTTTTTAGTGTAAAAAAAAAAACCAGATAAATAACATGAAAGACAGGGTGACAAAAGAGGATGAAGACGATTAACGGGTGTCATGGAAGACGAATGTATTTTGTACTCTCCTATCTCCTATTTGTAAATTATTATTATTATTATTATGTTTGTATTTAAATGCAAGATTGGCACGAACAAGACGACTAGCCCTCTTCGTGTGTGGTAAACCCCGGCGTGAATACCCACACAGCAGTAGCAGCAGCTGTACACTGACAAAACATTTTATTTTTTTTCATTTCGTTTATGTGACAATATTATTATTATTATTTAGTGGATGCACTTGCTGCTTAATTCACTCCCTTGATTGGTGACACAAAATATAATAATTGTGCGGCTTAATGACACTCGCTCTCGGATCGGAAGGTCATCCTGGGTTCGAGCCTCGCTCGGCGCATAGTTGAGTCCTTCTTAGAAAAAACTCTTTACTCACATTCTTTCATCTTATTCAGGTGTAAAATGAGTACCTGACCGTTAACAGCGTTGTCTCTGTCCGGGGAAAAATTGTAATATCGCCTAACAGGCGTCATGTCTCGACCTACATGTTAAGTGTTGCTGTCGGCCAGGGACCCACTGTAAAGCGTTTTGAGCACGTTTAATGGATATTGCGCCTTATAAAAGCTCAATTACAAGAACGGAAAGTTGCAGTTTGTGTGCAGGAGTTGGTTTCATTTTGGATGTTCGTCCATTCGGAGAATAAAAAAGAAACTCAAACCATGAAAAATGTTGTTTACGTCTAAGTCCTCATAAAAGTATTACATTTTATTGTGTTGGGCATAGTTCATTAAACCAAGGGACGTAATCGTCAACAAATGCATTCCACAAATTTCGATTGATTCAATTAATTCAAATTAGTGCCCGTTTTGACAAAAAGACTTTAGTCTGAAGATTCGTTGAGTTCATCGATATATTATTATTATTATTATTATTATTATTATTATTATTATTATTATTATTATTATTATTATTATTATTATTATTATTATTATGTTGTAGGGAGTTCTCTGCCCTGAGTGAAAAAGACATTTATTTTGCCGATGTAGGGCAGCGTACACGTTGTGTTGTAGAGTTTTATTCATTTGGAAGAGCGCACTGTTGATCACCTTACCTTAGAGTCTGCCGATCTACGACATAAAACATAAAAAAAAAAAGAATTTGGCTTTAAAACTCGTCGTCAAAACTCAATTGATTAAAACGACCCTAAAAACTACCATGTTTGAGAGTTTTTGACAGAATGACGGGTCATTTTAATCTATTTGTATTTGAAGGACGAATTTCCTGGCCAAAATGTTAAAAACCTTTTTTTGTTTGTTAATTTTAATTTATTTTTTTTGGTACTTCTTTTTGTTTGTTTTGTTTTATTTTATTTTTTGCTATCTTGCTTCTTTTTTTCTTTCTTTTTTTTTGTGTGCTTTTTTTGTCTTTTATGTGCCTCAAGATAAAGTATATGTATATATATATATATAAACAATAGAACAGTTGGGCGGGGGAGGGGGGGGGGATATGGAGATTGCGATCTTAGCCAACTTTATCACTGAGCTCGTTAAAGCATCAGAGAATCATTATAAGATACTTACTTCCTATCATAAATGATCACCAATATCACTCTTAAGGTACAGCCAGAGCAATATATCTCTCGTAATTTTATTGATGTCTACACCAAAGGATAAGATGAATAGGAAAAGGAGACAGACAAATGACTGTAGAAAGACCACGTTATCTACCCCAACCTCGCGCCTCTTATCAATGTATCAATGAATTCCCCGGACAGGCAAATGGACCAGTTAATTTTTGCAACTCCCAAAAGGGTGCCCTCTATCGGATGCATCGTCGCCTATCAACTGGGACGCGAGGTGTCAATCGCTCGAGAGAGATAAAAAAGTGATCAGGGCGAGGAGGTAACTAATTGATCGAGAACCGGAGTAATCAAGGGATTCGTGATAGACGTCGACCTTCCTTGATTTGATGCGCATGACATCGTGACTGGCGGGGCGGTTTTCACTTCCGGTGTCGCACTAATGGCGGACATTTTTGAAGACGTTCAATTACCATTTTCAGATCCTTTTTTTTCTTTAACGAGAAAGGAGTGAATGGAACAAAGACGACGACGACAACGACGATGACGATGACGACGATACATAGAAAGAGGAGAGGATGATTGAGCGAGAGAGAGAGAGAGAGAGAGAGAGAGAGAGAGAGAGAGAGAGAGAGAGAGAGAGAGAGAGAGAGAGAGAGAGAGATGATTAGAACACCAAAAAGAAAAAAGAAAGATGAGATGCATAAAGATCGAAAGAAAGAAAGAAAGAAAGAAAGAAGAAGAAAAGAGACAGACAAGATGATTACAACAGCAGAAGGGACACTCGAAGACAATGGTCCAAAAAATAAACCCCCAGTCCAATTGGCCATGTGGTGACCTTTGACCACTAATTATTTCCTGGGCTATGGAAGAGGGAGGAAAAGAAACAGTAACATTGTGGGGTTCAAGGAATCATGGAGACAGGCGTCAGGCAGACTGCTATTTCTTGGACACAAGTGCACACAGAACTAGCACCAAAGATTTCTACTCTAAGAGATAAAAGTTCACGTCTTCGAGAAAAAGTACAAACTCTTTATAACAAGTTAGCACAACGATCTATCTATCTATCTATCTATCTATCTATCTATCTATCTATCTATCTATCTATCTATCTATCTATCTATCTATCTATCTATCTATCTATCTATCTATCTATCTATCTATCTATCTATCTATCTATCTATCTATCTATCTATCTATCTATCTATCTATCTATCTATCTATCTATCTATCTATCTATCTATCTATCTATCTATCTATCTATCTATCTATCTATCTATCTATCTATCTATCTATCTATCTATCTGTCTATTTATCTATCTATCTATCCATCCATCCGTCTGTCTATCTATCTATTTATCTGCCTGTCTATCTATCCATCTGGTCATGTATCTAACAATTAAATAAAATAGTCTAACAGCTCGAGTCAGAAGCGATTGTTGACTGGGACAAATTAAATGTAGGTCTGAAAATATATTATTATTAGAGAAGCGCCATGTATTTCGGGTGAAATTTATTTATCATCCCCAATGCATCGAGCGTCTTTGTCGTGCTACGAGGCGCATTTTAAGTATTTATTATAACTTTATTTATCACCCCCTACCCCTCTCCTATTATTCCACCCCGTTCTAAAACAGATTCTCATAAGTATGTGATCATAATTGGATTGATAATGAGAGAAACTATGTCTTGAACGAAATTCATTCTCATTGCTGAAGAGTCAATAAACGCCATGTAATACAGACTGGCATGGACAGGTTGGGGCAAAGTGTTTTGCCAACAGCCATTAAATGAGGAGAAAAATAAAATATGTCTCTAACACAGATTAAAATCCAAACCATATTATTGCAAAGAAAACCGAACTCGTTTGACAATAAACCATCATGTACAATAAATCACATTGTTTATAAATTTTTAATCAACTTAGAGAAAGTCTGTATACATTTGTGTACACGTTGCGGGGGATCATAAAAATAAACAAACGATGTATATGGGCCTTCAATGTCTTCGTGTCTTCGTGTCCCCAGGATGTCAATATGACCCCTCCTCTTGACGTCATCTTGGCGTCTCTTCAACGACAATGTCACCCTCCTTAATTTTCTTTCCACTTTGAAAAGGGGGAAGAAATTAAAAAAAAAAAAAGAAAATAGGGATCTTCAAAACATGGCAAATAATAATAATTATTATAAAAGTCGGAAACACTGCATATGTTAAAGATAAAGATATCGGGGTACACAATGAGAAGCAAATACAGTACTCAAAAATAATATATTGAACGTTAACTCTAAAAACGTTCTGAGAAGCACCTTCGCATGAATGCTCTCGTCGTCTTCATCTTGTTGACAATGGGAAGAGCTGATCTGAATAAAGAAAAGTCGTAAAAAATAAACAACCCAACACAGAAAAAAAGAAAAGAAAAGAATGTTCGAAAGGACAAAAATTATAAAAAAGGAAAAAAAAAAAAAAGATAGCATGCGATTCAGAGGACATCCTTTTTTACTGTAAAGCCATTTTTCATTGTATCAATGCGCATGTCTCCCCGTAGTCGTTGACCTCGCTTCCGAGGTCATGCCGTCACGCTGTCTGCTGCGAGGTCATTCGGCTGTCCGGTCACCGCTAGGATGACCCAACACCGGACTGAGGATTGTTTTTGTGTTGTGTTTTTTAAAGTTCATGTGCGTTTGGGTGTTCGCATGAATGTGTGTGTTTGAGAGAAAAAGAGAGAGAGAGAAGAGATGGGAGAGGAGGATACATTGGGATCAGGGTGAGCGGATTGAGTTTTGCCTTTGGTGTTATAAAGAGCATGTCGTTGGTTGTGTGTGTGTGTGTGTGTGTGTGTGTGTGTGTGTGTGTGTGCGTGTGTGTGTGTGTGTGCACTGTACGGATGTGAGATTTGTTTTGTGTATTTCAGTAATGAGAGTGTGAAAGTGAAGGAGGATGAGGGAAGCAACAACAATAATAATAAAAAAAATAATAATACAAGGAAGATGGATGAGAAATGAATGCTTTATGACCGATGGCTAGTTTTTCACTGAATGACGATCGTGTTATAATAGTAGCCTAGCAGATGGGAACAAGGGAGATGGAAAGAGTAATGGAAGTGTGAGCATGAGGTGCCGATGCTGCTCTTACCCTTTCCTTTATACTTTTTTTGGGACCAGCCTTTCCTGGGTTGTCTAAAAGAAGAAAGAGAAGAAACAGAAGTCTTGATGGTTATTTGTTTTATCATTTGAATTAGGGGATTGGAAAAGGGGGGAGGGGTGTATGGAAAAGTGGAGACAGAGTGGCATGCATCTCCGTAGTAGCGGCGTGTGTATAGAGGGTTTGAGAGATGTGATTGAATGAAAAAAATGGAGAGATTTTGATATTACTGTGGCTGTGGTCAAAGAGACCAGGGGATAGCAGCCGTTAATCGCTTTTTGAAAGTCAATAGGATTGCTGACTTTGAAAGATGTTAAGATTTTTTTTCTTTGGTTGTCTCTGACATTATTATTATTATTATTATTATTATTATTATTATTATTTTTATTATTATTTGTCATACTATTGACATTTACCTCCCTTTTCTTCTTCTTTTGTCTTTCTTTAATTTTGTATTTGTGAGTATTTTCTCATTGAGACTGTTGTCTCTCGTGCATCAAGTGTAGGGTTCGGACAACTGAAAGAAGAAGAGCTCACCAACCAACCAACCCTATTATTTCTCCAGATGTCGCGGGGATGGATTTGTAATAGAAGGAGATACAAAACAAGATAGTCGTTTTTTATGTTTGCAATGGACGGATTATTGCTATCATCTTTTTAAAAATCATATTTTAACTGCAGCTGCCATGGTTTAATGTTTTTGAAACGAGATCCCAATGACAATAGCATTGAGGCCATTTTAGAGTTTAGATCTTTTCTCGTTCAATTCTTAACATATCCTTGTTGTATTATCTATAATTGAGAACAAATCGTATTCTTTTATTCATTTGAGCGGTTGTCTTAAATATAAAATTGCAAATTAGATAGATTAACTTAAAATCGCTATTCTCATAATTCGTACATTATTGTCTATTCGATATAGACTTCTTTTATAAAAAGGTAATTAAAATTACCATAAATGAAAAAGTGGTTAAATGAACAAAATATGGTAGCTTATGTGTGTGTGTGAGAGAGAGAGAGAGAGAGAGAGAGAGAGAGAGAGAGAGAGAGAGAGAGAGAGAGAGAGAGAGAGAGAGAAAAGAGAGGTGGAAGGGGAAAGAAGGGGGGGGGGGGTGAGAGAGAGCTAACCCCAAATCAAATCTCTGACGATGATTAATTTGTTCATCCCATTTTCCCATATTATTGTCATGATATCAAATATATTTTCCCACCCACTCCAAGCACCTCCGCCTAGTCAGCGATATATTGTATTTGTTTATATTGTTATTAGCGGTCCAGACAGATCAGACAATGGCCCAGAATGGCTCAGGGGTGGAGACCAGTGGTCAACAATGGTTGTCGGACTGGTCACTTAGGGTCGACTCGGACACCAACACTCCTCCCATCATAAGGACAGAATTGATGGACAATGCGGTGACCTCACCCGACCTGTGAACTGACCAAACCACAGCATCACTGCTTAAGCCGCTGATGTATTGGTCAGTGTTTGGGAAACGGAGAGTTAGGATTTTTATCATTTTTTTTTTAGTATTGTCATTTCTTCTGTTTTATAGTTTGCTTTCTATCCTGTCTGTTTTTTTTTAAATTCTCAATGCCTGTAAAACTTGGGGGGGGGGGGGGGGGGGATGCGGAAGGGGGACTCCCAAAACCGCTTTGCACTTCTTTGCAACATTTGATGTCTTCCCTTATAAATGGTAGGCAATAAATTGAAAAAAGAGGGGTCAAAAGAATAAATTAAAAATAATTGAGTTTAGATTCGACATTAAAGAAAAAGTTTTGCCTTTATACCAGGTTTCCACAAAATATTCCCAGGACTTCAATAAAAAGTCTCAACCTTAAAAAGAGAAACAAAACAAAAAATTAGAGAAAAATGTTTTACGTATAAGAAAAACAAAAAAAAAAATTAGAAAAACAAAATCAAATTTAAAAAGTAACATCAAAATAAAAACAAACAAACAAAAAAGATAAGAAAAGAAACAACAATAACATTTTTAAAAAACAAAAAATAAAACATGAATAAAAATCTCAGCGTCATCTAGCCCGCAAATCGTCCTCTTCATAAACAATCAAGAATTTCCTTTGATGTCGTCCTCAAGATTGCTGCAATTTTTTCCCTCTACTTCCTGCTCTACTGTTCTCCCACGGATCTGGACAAAATGGCACACGCCACGTAAAATAGCTGCCAAAAGAAAAAAAAATACAGCTAAGATCAATTTCCCACACTTTGCGACAAAAGATAAAGAAAAATTAAACCCACAATTAATAATATGTCTTCAATTGATTTCAATTAATTTTTAGTTCATCTTATCAAACACGGGCTAATAAAAAAAAAATTAAAAAATTAAACTGCGTTCATTTCTTTGTTTCACAGCAATTATTCATTTATTTCGCATCGTCTTGTGAGCTGTGAGATAGCGGCATTAAAAAAAAAAAATCCCCAAGCCTGAGGGTAAATAGATGAAATGGGTGTTTGAAAACAAATGCATGAGAATGAATTAAATTATTCACTCATGTTAGAAAGGAGTAAAATGTGTTCTCGTATGTTTGTGTGTGTATGTGTGTGTGTGTGTGAGTGTGTGTGTTTGTTTAGTGGTTGGAAAGTGGGGGGGGGGGGGGAGGTAAGGGTGATAATATTTTAAGAAAATAACAAAAGTGATGATGACTATAAATAAATAAAATGATTATATTAATAGTAATAGTAATAATAATAATAATAATAATAATAATAATAATAATAATAATAATAATAATAATAATAATAATAATAATAATAATAATAATAATATTATTATTATTATTATTATTATTATTAATAATAATAATAATAATAATAATAATAATAATAATAATCATAATAATAATAATAATAATAATAATAATAATAATAATGGTGACGATGATGATACTAAAGAACCTTGGATGGAATTCTATCTCATGACTTTTATACGATTCTTTAAGCGAGTTCTTATGTTAAGGTGTGTATTGTTATTGTGTGTATGTGTTTGTTTGTGTATGTGTGTGTATGAGAGAGAGAGAGAGAGAGAGAGAGAGAGAGAGAGAGAGAGAGAGAGTGTATGTTTGTGTATGTGTATTTTCATTTGCATTGTGTGTCAACGTAGTGTCTATGTTTATTTGTGTGCATGAATGTATAATTATTAGTGAGTTTTGTATTGGAGTGTGTTATCATTACATTTCCCGAGGGTACAATCAATTAAACGCCAGAGTTTGTATAATAACAAGATATCAGGAGCGAACGGGAATTCCCAGGTATTTCTATTATATTGCTATTAGTGCTATCTATTCAATTTTTTAAATTGTCATTATTTAATTTCGTATTCTGAAAGAAAACACAAAACACGTATTTTAAATTTTGGCCAGAAAACATGTCCTTCAAATATCGATCGATTATATTGACCCTCATCTTGTCAAAAACTCTCAAACCTAAGAGTTCGATGAAATCCCGGATTAGATAGGTTTTGGGAAGATGATGGTCATTTTAATCGATCGATATTTGAAGGACGTATTTTCTGGCCAAAATTAGAAAACGTGTAATTTTTGTTCTTTTTTTTTTTTTCCAGAGTAGGACAAACTACACTAATATAATATCAATATGAAATAAAACAAACAAGGAAGATGTTTTATCATAGACTAGAAGGGAGAAGGAAGAGGAAAAAAAAAGGGAGGGGGGGGGGGGTAAATAAGGGCAATTGACAATAGAGAAGTAAAAGGGAGAATTAGATGACATATTTCATTCAAAACTATTTCGTCTTCGCCTCGGCTGTTATCTGCCTTACTTTGACAAAACGCTTTCATTTTAGCCAGAAAACTTTTTACTTCAAATGTAATATCTGACAATAAAAATGGCAATCAAAATACTTAAAACTAAAACTACTTAAGCTTAAATTACTATAGACACTTAATAAGTTTTGGTTTAAAGTTTTTTTGTTTGTTTTGTTTTTTGTTTGTTTTGTTTTTTTAGTACTCTTTTACGTCCGTTTTAATTGATTAATTTTTAAAGTAAAAGTTTTCTGGCCAAATTAATCTTTTTTTTTTTAAAAAAAAAGCTGTGTTTTGTCTGAGTATGCAGGTTGTGTATTGATAAAGGGAGTCAATCAATTCATAGAAAAGCTAAATTTCCGCCCGTGGGAACCGAGTCATCTGCTTATTGACGGGTCTGTCTCTCTCTCCCCTCGCTTTTATTGGAATCATAATTTAGTATTATTTGTATGTTTAATGACAGGAGAATGAATTCAATTGAGCAATAGCAAACAAGACAAGAATGGGTACCCAGAAACAAAACCAAAAAAATAAAAAGAAATATAATAAATTTCAAAAGGGGGGTGAGTGGAAGTAGAATTCGCCTTTTATTTTATTCCTGTAGTTCAGGAGATTTCGGCGCTGCTGCTGATGTGGCCTAAAAGTTTAATGAGTACCGATCATGATTTTATCATGACGAGGAAAATATATTATTAAATAAATGAGTAGATTAACTTTAAAAGTAGTGAATTAAAAAAAGTAATTAATTTCAATAAATAAACAAATGTGTTATAAATGACTGTAGATGACGTAATAAACCAAATTTTAGGCTTTCATAATTTATGATATTGTGGATACTCGTAAGTATCAATCTCATCGAATCGTTTTAGCTCTGAGCTGCAGTGCATTCAATAAGTCTTATACCTAGTGTGTATTGGGAAATTAATAATACAAGTGAAAGAGTTACGAAAATTAAAATTAAAATCAGCAGGCGGGGCGGTGGGGGGGGGGGGGGGGGGTGCGAGTAGAAATCATTTTTTTTAGCGTCTTCAAAGCAGAATATAAAAACGTTATGCAAGCCGTCAATAAATCATCATAAAGATTGACTCCTTCGACGGAGTATATTATTACAGAGTTCGTCCTCTCTCCCATGGGAGTTTTTTTTTTTTATGAATCAATTAGAGAGAGCATTCAGCTTTATAGTCGCGGTTATTTATTGGTTGTTTTGTTTGTTTGTTTTTTGTTTTGTTTTTTCATAAAATAAATGGGTATATAAATTAACCAATTCACTGCCGTCTGAAAAGACAAGTGTTTAAAGATTTGGCCAGAAAACTCGTCCTTCAAATATCGAACGATTTAAATGTCCCTCATCGTGGCAACAAAACAATCTCGGACCTAGGAGTTGCTTGAAGAGCTCGAGCGGTTCCAGGTTTGAGAGTTTTTGCCAAGATGATGAGTCATTTAAATCGACTGATATTTGAGGACGAGATTTCTGGCCAAAATCTTTAAATACGAGTTGTTGTTTTTTTCAGAGCGCAGCAGTTAACTGATTAATAAATATAGACGTACAAAGACAGCCAATCAAAGGAGACGTTGAGATGACATTGATCTGTGTTTCCCATGAACTTCTCCCTGAAACAGTTTTAATCTAATGACTATAATAACAATTAAACAATAATAAAAGGCATGACATTTCAACAACTTAATTATTTGGAATCATTGATTGGCGATGAGACAAAAGGGGGGTGATTAAGTGATAGAGCTGCTCGGTCGTGTTATCCCTTAGGATAATTTGGTTTGTTGTTGTTTTATTTTCGAACTCTTCTGTCTGGGGAAATTCCCCGCAATGTAAAGATGGTGTTAAAAGCTGAAGAGTTCCCTTTGGAAAGAATATCGCGTGACTCTTTGATAAGGTGGAAAATGATTGTCATAAAATGAATGAGCCTTGTACTGTTTGGCTGCACACTGACAAAACAGCTCTTTTTTTTTTTTCTCCTTGTGGTCATAAATTCTTCAATCGAGATATCGATGACCTTCAACTTGTTAACAATTCTTGAAACTAATACTTATTTGAAGTCTCAGGTTTATGAATTGTTTACATTAATTTATGGGTAATATTAATCAATTTCTTTATATCTGAAATAAAATAACATCTTTGCCAAAGTGAAAAAAATAAAGGGTTTTTTTTTCTCCAGAATAAGGCAGTGTAGGTAATGCCTGTCTAGGTCTCTGTAATATAAATAATGGTGGTGGTTAACGGGAAATGGTGGCGTCGGATTTGCTCTTTCTTTTGACTTTGCGAAATGATAGTCGTGGGTATCACGCCATATTGAAGGCGTAGAGGACCAGATCAGCAAAGGAAGAAGCCGAATTTGATGATTAGATGAATGGATAGGTCGTCTTCACACACCTTCTCATATCTTGTTATGTATATTAATTAAAAATGATTCACCTAAGTCTTCTCATGTTGACTCTAGATGTGACTTACCATAACGGTTTAAGGGACAATCCTGCATGTTCTTCTTTCAGTATGAAAAGTTTTTAAAAAATATTATCCCTTCTTGTTCGTATATTTTTATATTAATATTATCTCATTTTATTTTATAAGTGACTGAAATATACGCACAATGAATATAGAAAGTCAAACATTACATATCATTCGACTGACTTTAAAAAAGAAAAGGTGGGGAAACATTATTTTAAATTTGTTGTTTTTTTGGGTTTTTTTTTGACAATACAAACGCCCCCTGTTGACTTACGGCCATGTTGAACTCATGAGGAAGAATGCTTGTAATGTATAAAGACTCTTAATTTGATCGTGTCTAGCATTATATACGCTTGTTCGTGGTTAGGGTTGGATGGGAATTCTAACATGTGTCGTGGAACTTGGATCACGACTTTCTAAAAATAGTTATAATTGGATATAATCAGTTATCAGAGACAATAATTGCAATGGATCGTAATGAATGCTCGTATTATGTATGCCCAGTGAATTATTTTACTTTGACTTACTTTCTGTATTGTATTTGTGAACGGGTTCTGACAAGACGTGTTGCTGTTAGTGAGATGCTCCTAACGCTAGACATTATAATCCAATAACTATCATAAAAACTTGAATCACATATTGTAATTATCATGTGGCTTTGTGGTTTTGTAGTTTAGGTCTCTCTCTCTCTCTCTCTCTCTCTCTCTCTCTCTCTCTCTCTCTCTCTCTCTCTCTCTCTCTGTCTCTCTCTCTGTCTCTCTCTCTCTCTGTCTCTCTCTCTGTCTCTCTCTCTCTCTGTCTCTCTCTCTCTCTCTCTCTCTCAAGCTTTTACGGGGAATTTAGACTTTTTGAACAGTTGATAATACATAGTACTATCATTTTGGATGTATTGTTGGTGTTATTGTTGTTGTTTTGTCCACATCGATGTTAATGTTGTCGTTGTTGTTGTTATTGTTGTTGTTGTTGATTATTTTGTTGGATTTTATAATCTGACCTTCTGCCCCTTCCTCCTCCTTTTTGTTTTTAGCGGAGTGATAAAATCGATTTTGCTTTCTTTTCTTTACTACCCATAATCTGATGTCAACTCTTATCTCTCGTGTATACAAAATACATGATATTATGACACCCAAGCGGGTAGACTGAACTTCCCATCATCCATCCAGGTGCAAGGTTGTCAACTAACATTCTTTGTTTTAATTTACGAAAAGAGTAGATAGAAGATTTCTTGTGATCGCAGCCAAGACCTCACAATGTTGATGTTTATTGACACATGAATTGCGTATATGCCGTAAAAAAATTGAGTCCTGTCTCTTCTCTGTCATTTAATGCTGTTTTTCGACGCGATCTTTTTTTCTTTTTTAAATTATATTTAATTTTTATTTTCCTCACAAGACGTTGCATTGCCCAGGTGCAGTCGTCACCAACCCGCTATCGGTAAGGTGGGTCGTTCAAAGGACGAGAACCTGCAAGTTGCTTGGCCAAGGCGAAGGGAGACAACAATGAAAAAAGGTGTCTGATGTCAAAAGGGGAAGATTACTCCTGCTTTCACCAACCGAGTTATTCCATACTTTCTCATGACCTGAGTTGCTCCTTCCCTTGACTTTTACTCCCTTCTTCTTGTCCTCTCTAAGAAGTACAGGTTCTTGTTCGCGGTTGCGTTGTCTGGGAACAGATTGAGGTGGTGATGACAGCAAGATATGAGGTCACAACTCAGGTTATCACCCTCAACCCCCTCCCACCACCACCACCACCGATACAAACTCATTCTCTTCTCATATAAGTTGCAGTTGTTTATAGCTATGGCTCACTTATCAGAGATAAAAGCATATAGATAAGAAAATGAACGATGATAATTAATATTGGATGATACATCCAACCAAACATTATTCTGATGGACAATTTGATAAGGACAGCTCAGCATTCAACAACAATTTCACCCTCACTGACACGTCGCACCTTATTTCGTGATGAGATTTTCAAGTGTTCCCAAAGAACTCCAAATGAATATATACATTACATAATAAAGCATTATCGTTCTTGGATAGTGCAATAAATTGGTCATGAACATATTCATATCTCTTCTACGACCATTGTAAAAAGGACAAGACGTTCACACGGTCGCATAAAAACCCTTGGAAGTCTGGACGGAAAGTCACATATTTAACTCATCAAAATCTTTCAAGCCTGCGTCCTTAGCGTCTGTGATGATCTTCACTCTTGTCGAATTTATGTGACATTTATGACAGTGACCCGGACTATCAATGACTTTAGTGCCCACTCGATGGACTCGTCCACGATCTCATCTTGTGTCGTGTGCAAACAAATCTTCTTCCGGTATTGAAGTATCGACAGACCGTGTTATTGTCACCATCTAATTTTATGATATCAAGTGTCAGTTTTGGCGCTGTGAGAACTATGTACTCTAAATTTGTTTTCGTGTGTTTTCACTTTATAGAGTCGAAGTGTGAGTGTTATAACCAAGTTAATAAATAAATTGAATACCCGAAATTAAGTCCGAGCATTGCTTCTTTCTTTTTTTAATCACTCTAGAAATATGGATTACGACAACTCTGCAATTGTTAGCACATGAAACATGGGATCGAATCTCATTCGAGATGACTATATATTTATTATGTCCAAAAATGAGGATTTTGTATTTTCTCTTTCTTTCTGACTTTGATTTGTTCCAATACTCTCATGGTATATTGCTTTTCAAAAGCTTTTGATTTTAAGATATAGCATATATCACCATCAGATTCTATTCCTCGTACTACTTTTTTATTATTATTGAAAATGCATATTAAAGCCACTAAAAAGATTCTTGAAAAAAACCCATAATCAATAAGATATTACAAGCATTCCCATCAACCTATTTAGATGAAAATTTGAAGTGTTATGGAGTACAATGTAAGACAAAGCAGATTTTTTAAAGATACAAGTAAGGAAAACCCACCCCAAATGTCGATTCCAAAAGAATATCATTCCCTTGTCCAGAAAGGTTTAGTTAAGATGTCTGTTTTTCTTCTTTGTATTGGTCGATAATTTGCTCATCCTTGCAGAGAATGGAACAAAACTTCCCACGTCTATACCTTACATAAATACCAGTCTCCCATTTTCCTAACGCATTTTTTAATATTATGTCCTCTCTTCTACAGACCAAGCCAGCTACTCGTGCCCCAACTGCGGGGAAGTGTTCAGATCTAAAGTGGCAGTAAGACGTCACCAGTCTTACACCTGCACCAACACAGTGTCACCATACACCACACTCAAACAGAAGATGGGCCTCGCACCACACAATCTCTTCCCAACCAACAATTTTGTTGATAATACTGGCAGCATCATCATCAACAATCACTTCAACAACAATAATAACAACAACAACAATGGAAGCAGTGTTGGAAGTAGCAATAATAACGCTACTTCCGGTGGTAGCGGCAGTGAATATGGAGAGATAAGGAGACCTGGAGATGGAGATGACAGTGATGGAAATAGAAGGTAAGAAATCCTAAAATATAATTAAATTTGTAGTTCTTGCATCGGGAAGTTTTTAAAGGATAGCATACAATGTAATCAAAATTAAATGAATAAATAGACATAATGACGTATAAAGAAGAAGTTGTAGTAGTAGTAATAGTAGTAGTAGTAGTAGTAGTAGTAGTAGTAGTAGTAGTAGTAGTAGTAGTAGTAGTAGTAGTAGTAGTAGTAGTAGTATTAGTAGTAGTAGTAGTAGTAGTAGTAGTAGTAGTAGTAGTAGTAGTAGAAGAAGAAGTAGTAGATTATGGCATTAAACAAGAAGTCTTAGATTCAAAGCTCGTGTATCTATGCTTATTATTTGTCATGTCCAATATTGTGGGAATCTCTATACGCCTAGTCTTTCCTCTTCTTTCTTTGAAATAACATTGGGTCAATCCGTTTTAGGATACACTGCAGAGCTATTGTAAATTGTTTGTTTCACGTCACGAAATTTGGAGTAAAGTCCCTACCTCGTCTGCAAGCCATCTGTTTTACGGGAAATCCTCCAATTTGATTATTAATTGCCACCTTACATTATGACTGCACAGTTCATTATTTTTTCACCCAATTATATTCCATAACTCAAGCGAATACGAAAACACACCTTGCATACCTTGTGTCTGGCCCCTACCCTCCCCCCCCCCACCTCCCCGCCCCCCAGGCAACCCCCCCCCCCCCCCAAAAAAAAAACAAAAAAAAAAAAAAACGCCAACAACAAACAAAAAAATCACCAATAAGGCGAACTATACATTTAGTTTTCAAAATAAAAAAGCACAAAAACTAATTAAAAGTTCTCAATAAAAAAAGCAAGGAAATGTCAAGCATCGCCAAAGGGATATAATATTATATAGTAGTCAGTCTCGAACAATGTCCCCTGTCTTTAAGTTACTAAATCATTGTCATTCTATGTGTCAACATTAGTCTCTTTGGATTCATAAGTGGCGACATTAGGATGACAAAAGAAGCGGGTGGAAATACGAAGGCAGCTATCGAATTGAAACATAATTGCGGTGTGAAAGCTTTAAACTTTTGGATTTCGATGGTTTCAAAATTATCATTATCCTCATGGGAGGAACGGGAAAACCCACCACCACCCACGCTTTCATAATTTTATAATATCATTGTTTAATAAATAAGATACCGAAACTTTCATCTCATAAGACAAGGCGCCAAATAAATGGCAATATATATTGTACTGATTTAACCAAATACATACTTGAAAACGAGTGGCTGTTTTCTTATAATTTGTGTTATTGCCAATTAAGAACTATCTTCTTAAATTTTGGTCACGTCTTCATTATGTAGTTAGCCTGCCACCGTCTGCGCCAAATTTAGCGAACTATATTGTACTCATTTTATCAAATACATACTCAAAGACGAGTGGCTGTTTGTTATTATTGTTTTCTCCAATTAAAAGCTATCTTCTTAAATTTGGTCATGTCTTTATTATTTAGGTAGCAAGCCTGCCACCGGCTTCTCCAGTTTGGCTGGAGCGACTTCTTAAGAAAGAAAAGCGATCGAGAATAGTAAACGGTGCCATTTGAAAGGGGCGGGTCTAACTGTGTCCCATTAGCTGGTCTCCCTCTTTTTTTGTATCTTTTCATGACCCAATATAAAACGGACGGCGAAGTTTTCTGCACTCGATGAACCCGAGACTGAGTCAGTGTTAGGAATTTTAATGTATTGTATTGATAAAAAACGGTGGGATTTTAAAATTAATAAGTGTGTGGATGTGTTTTTGGGGTGGGGGTTGGAGGGACGGGATTGAGGGTACACAATTGAAATGTATTCGGGGTGGGTGGTGGGGGGGGGGGGAGTGAAAGTAATGAACTTTACTCGATCTTTTCAGGTTTTTCAATCAACAATAAACCAGGATTTAAGCAGTCTTTAAACACATTTAATAAAGATTGCTGTTAAATTAAGGAATTTAATTCCACGGATAGTACCATGACAGCCCAAGTTGAGTTTTGTGTTTGATGTAGTCTACTCGATGATAAAAAGGTGCTCTTCCCATTGTCGAGTCTGCTCTTTGAAATTTGTCCACAGCTTGAGCGGCGTTTGTTGTATTTACGGGTTCCATGTCAATATTTCATTCATTTATTCCCCATGACAAGGGCGTTTGGGTTTTTGGCATGGCAGGCAGTGCACAGCGGTTCTCACCTGAACGGTCGGTAGGGATTTGCGATGTCAACTTAACACGTTTTGGGTTAGATTAATTATTGTCACACGGATCTTTCCCGTCTTTGTTCTCATACTTGATCGAGCACCAAGATTCAACGTCTTAAATTTGAACTTTGAAATATTTGTGTGTCCTCCGTTTCCTTCTTATCATTACATTACATCATCGTCATGAGTAAGAATGCATGATATTCTACTTTATATCATTTTAATTTGGCGTCATGGAGGGCACATTTATTCAGTATCACACGGTAATTTAATCTATCGTTTGGGGGACAATTCTTGTGAAAGAAGAATGAGAGGTTTATGAGGTTTATTGAAGAAAGAAAAAAGAATGAGAGAGAGAGAGAGAGAGAGAGAGAGAGAGAGAGAGAGAGAGAGAGAGAGAGAGAGAGAGGTGGGGCGACCAAAATTATGTGTTCAATGGTGAGGATTTCAAGATCAAATGGATGGCAGAATCTGAACAGCCTTTGTTGTAAATCCATTTAAATGTCCTTATTTTATCATTAGAGGGACAATTTGAAGACAGTATTAAATCAACTATGATATCGTATTATGTATCTCGGTCAACAAAAATCGTTTGCTAAATTTTGGATGGGACGTTAATCTATCGCTAAGTACTTTCTGCCAATTCAAACACACTCAGCTATACAATCACTGCTGGGTGGACAAACTGCCTCCCGTACTAAGCCTCTTCTCTGGTTTGAAACCCATCGGGTAGCTTGATGACTGTTCCATTATATGAGTAAACATGATGCCAAAATGTTAACTTCATGAGAAATTATTTTCTAATGACTTTAAGAGCCGTGGAAAACGTAACTCACGTAGCATTGAAAAGAACTAAACTTCCTTGTCTAAAAAAAAGGGAAAATAAAGACATTCTTTCGAGTTTAATTAAAAAGCAATGTAATCTCATTTCTGAGACATGATATATTACGGCTATTTTGTTGAAACGCCACACGTGTTAGGAGAGCACAGACTGCGCCATTCACGGTCTCAGATTGTCAAGTGATGAATGACCTGTTATCGACTGTTACCAAAATATGTAGATGTACCAGTCACCCATACTTCGTGGCGTATGGTCGAATCCCTGGCCCATACTCAAAGATAACATGTCACACATTATGATTCAAATGACCACAAGAAAAAGAAGGGGGGAAAAAGCGCAGTCACCGCAAAGTACAGCAGCTCGCTCTATCTAAGTCTAAGCTTGAACCATCTCATTGTTGGATGTATCACGCGTCACGCCTTAACCCTGACTCTGCTTTCGGCAACATCTGGGGTACGATGCATAAATACAGTGTATATAGGAACTGTCGTAATGCAACCCTCCATGCAAATAACGAAGTCTCAAAACGTTTCAGGCCAGATATTAATAATATAGCATAATATCTCTTATACATTTAAATAGAAGTCTGTGTCGTGAGCGCACGCGTGTGTGTGGCAGTCAACCTGTGTCCACAATGGAGGTAAAGTCACGGGAAATCGCCCATTGTGTCCGATCGAGCGGTCAATTTTCCAGACTGGACACCACAACAAAAATCAATGAGCGCGTCATAAAGAAACCCGATAGATTAGACGCATGGCCAGCGACCTCACCTATTGTTTGCACGCGACAACGGCTGCTGTCCTGTTGTGGCCGATTGGGATTTAAAGTGTTAATGAAGATAGACTCTTGTTCAAGACTATGATGGGTGTATACAATGATAGCCACAATGCTAGTATTGCCACCACTGTAATGATCCGGATGGATAATCGCACATAATGCTTACACTATTTATATTGATGAAAATTATATTATGAAAATCATACTTACCACTGGCTCTTTTGTACGGGGTCATTGCTCACGTGACCATAAGAATAGGCCGTCTA
>NC_088363.1:63184733-63197233 GCF_034508935.2 Berghia stephanieae | reverse complement strand
CGAAGTGGAACCACATTCAGATAATGAAAGTGATGTTGCTGAAAGGGGATTAAAGAGAAAACTTCAAGACCGTGAAGATGATGAGCGTTCTCCCTCACAGGTCGAAGGTCGTTTATCTAAATCTCCAAAGTCAAACACGGACTCCTGTTCTCCACGCCCCGAAGATGACCGGCGTCAAAGAACGTCTTCACCAAAACATCAAACTAGTATCGCCCCTCCTGGGTTCACACAATTCCGACCCCAATCACCAATAGTCTCGACAATTGTCAAATCTCCAAGAATAATCCCCGTGGTCCCTTCCCCAATTAAACAAGAAATCCCCTTCGACTTATCCAACACTGTGACAAATAGAGAAACCAATTCTCCTCACGAAGAAACCAAAAAGTCAGAAAATAGTTCACGAGATGAGGCACCGCTTGACCTCAGCAAAAAACAAAGCAAACCCGTTATTCAAGTCACGTCACCTGAGAGAAAAACTCATGTGTATGGTGAGGAGATACAAGGAGTGTCAACCTCGCCGTCCCCGCCACCAAAATCATCAGGCCTGTCATCAGCACCATTGTCATCAGCGTCGTCATCATCACCACTTGTTAGTCCTTCTTTGTCCAATATTCCACTGTCAATGGTTGAACCTAAGACAAGTCTAGCCGGACACTATCCCTATCCATTTATGATGGGTTCCTTGCTCCATAACATAAATGAAGATCTCAAACTGCAACAAGAAATGGCCGCTAAGTTTAGCAATCCATTCACCCGATTTCCAATGCACGGCCCGACCGCTTTCCCTGGGCTTCACCCTCATCAGTACAGCATGTTATCTCGACAGGAATTAAACAAAGTCATCAATCCTTTATTAAAGCTAGATAAGACTCCAGATTTTCCCTCACATCCTCAGCCACCCCATCCCCATCACGCCCACCCTCATCCGCACGCTCATCACAATCCATTCGTTCCGGGAGCTCCTAAGTCCAAGGAACGCTACACGTGTAAGTATTGTGGTAAAGTCTTTCCACGATCAGCTAACCTTACCCGACATCTCCGTACACACACGGGTGAACAACCCTATAGATGTAAATATTGCGAAAGGTCCTTCAGCATTTCTTCTAATCTTCAACGGCACGTTCGTAACATCCACAACAAAGAAAAACCGTTCAAATGTCAACTGTGTGAACGTTGCTTCGGACAACAAACAAATTTGGATCGTCACCTAAAGAAACACGAACAAGAAGGACAAGTCATAGACTCTCCTACGAATGAGCTGGATGGAAAAGACGATGCTTATTTTTCTGAAATTCGTAATTTCTTGGGAGAACAACAGGGTGATAAGTCTCCTTCCACAGCTGCAAATGTCAAAGACGATTCGACTATATTTGAATGTGACGAAGAAGAGATCAACGTCGATAATGAATTAGATGAATCTGAAAATGTTGACGATGGTGATATTTTAGATGAAGACGAGGAATTAGAAGACGATGTGGATATCTCAGACGATGATATTCTTGACGAAGAAGAAACACCAACTGCTCAGAAATTGAAGCTTGTTGAAACGCAGGCTGATGACGTGGTACCAGAAAATAATGACCATGATGTTAAAGAGGCTGATGAATGTGATACTGACCATGTTGAATTAAACAAAGAACTGTCAGAAGTCATTTCCATTGATAGAAACTGTGTTAGTCCGGTATCCAATCAGGAAACAAAACAACAAGGCGATGAGACGTCTTAAACATGTTTAATTTGTGAAGATACCGATTCACAATTTATATTTTATTTACCATTGTTGATTTTTAGTAGTTCTTTAAAATAATATTTCTCGCTAAAGAAATCATGTTTATAAAGTAGGTATCTAAGTGATAAATCATTATTATTGTTTATTTTTTGGTATAATCAGAAAAAGATGAAACTTTGTTAAGTTTAAAGCTTTTCCCAGAATCCACAAGAACAATTTATCACGATTTGCTGTCGACTTGAATATCAGTTATGGTAGCTGTTTTTTAAAGATTTAATGTCTATATTAAGAAAATCATTAGAAATCCATATTGCATAATATTGAACATTGAACAGAGATGGACTGTATAGATATCAGTTATGGTAGCTGTCCTTAAAATTTATTATATATCAAAGAAAACCATTAAAAACCCATATTGCATAATATTGAACTGGGATTAATTGTATAGAACTTTCAGTGACTGTAAAGATTGATTTACCTTTCCACCCGTTCAAATCCATGTGTCATATATTAATGTTACTGTTATTTTTATCATAATCATTTCCATTTTCATAGACACGATAATTATATTCTCATATTCTCCACACAAAGTCCACAGCTAGTCTTATTTGAAAATCCAATTTAAGAATAATTTGCATACATAATATTATTGTATATAAAAAGTTTTCTCTATTTTTCTATTTTCTTTCTATCTTTTTATTTTCTGTCTTTCTTTCTTTTAAAAACCTTTTCTATTTTCTGTTATATTTTATTTGTTTGTTTACTTTGTCACACGCCATAAGGCTATTTCGATATAGCACCATTCCTTGATTGCATTTTCTTTGAAGGTTCTAATTTTCTTTTTATCAAAAAAGAATCTTTTGCTTTTCTTTTCCTTTAATAATATTTTATTCTCGTTTATGAGTTGCTTGCTTGCCATCTTTTAGATTACATTATTATAATATATTTTATTTTTACTTCATTTGCAATTTTGGGGGAATATGTTGAATGGAAAAGTTGGTGAGTAAATGTTTGCGTGTGAATTTGTGTATGTCTGAGTGTTTGGTTTATTTAGTTTTATCTTTATTTTTACCGGCGCTGAAATGACCTAAAAGTATTGCAAGCGCCGTAAAACCCCATTACAAAACCAACAAACAAAAATAAAGTTGCGATTTACGGTTTATAATTGAGGGAGTTTTCAGTTTACATAATTCTTTCCCCCCTGATTTGTTATATTTGTCCTTGAATAATTGTTCAGTTTGTTTATAAAAAGATATCAATGGATGAATCATTTAAAATTGGGAAAAGTGGAAAAACCTCTAGAAGCATGATAACGCATTGAAATACGATATGTTATGACTGGGTACCAGGCGAAGTCTTGAAAAAAGTATGTGGCAATATCAGAAAAAAACAAAAGAAAAAAACTAGCATTGAAGACTTTCTTTGTTCTTTATCCATACAATGTTTTGACACTACCCAATGCATTCTAGCCGTAGGAGTATTAGTGTCGATTTTGATTGATATATTTTTGAACTTGTTTTAAAAATGAAATTGAAATTGTGACACAATCTCTAGATAGAGATTTTGAATTAAAATCAGAAAACATCACCTAATCGCCGTTATTAAGACCTCCTCTAATTTTTTTCTTCTGATCTTTGATTAAAACGGATTAAAAAAATATTGAACAAGATTTTTTAAAATTAGAAAAACAAAAATAAACAATAACTTATTTACATGTATCTCTCGTATCCGATTGATGCTGGAGAATGATTTTTAATGCATTTATTGTTGATAGCAAAATAATTTATTTCTCAAGATTGTTTCATAATTCTACTATTATTGTAAATAGAAGCCATTATATTTTCTTTTAAAATCAGATTGTAAATAATTAATGTTAATTCTAATTTATATTTTGATTGTAAATACATTCTTTGAATTAGAACATCTTTTTTTCTCTCACCCATCCCCTTACAAATTATTATATTATTTGATAGATTTCTCGATTGTATCTAGTCTATAGACCTATTACTCATTATTCAGCGATGCGTCGTGTATGAATGAGCATTACATAAAAATTGTAAAACAATAATAATAATTCTTGTTAAAACATAAAAGCAACACTTATTTATACCTTTTCCCTATATCATTACGTAGAGACGAATGACTTTTTGTGATCTCCATACATCTCTCAATAAAGTTATTTCATTCCAGAAGTCATTTCACGACGATGCTTCTCAACAATCGAATACTTAGCATATTTTTGCATTGTCCGCTAACACATTGGTTGAAGAGAATCGCAAAATAAATTTAATTTGCCACCTAACTCCTGGGGCAATATCACAAAAAACTAGTTTTAAACCTACAAATGAAAATAGAAGGGCTATGTGATTTTTAGATCGAAATAGATTTGGTCAAAGAAAATGTTTAAAAAAACAAAACAAAAAAACAAAAAAACAAAAAACAAAAAAAAAAACCCAAACAAACAAACAAACAAAAAACAAAAAACGAAACAAAACAAACTAAAAAAAACCAATGTCAAAAGCTTTGATGTTTTATGGTGGCTCACCAACCATTTAAAAACAAAAAAACAAACAAGCACAAGTGATCTTTTTAAAACTACAATGAATTGCGAAAAAAATATCATTTCAGTCTATTTCTGAATATTTTTACGGCTGTAAAAGCTGTCGATGATCATCCTGGATGACATGCAGAATGAGAAACATCGTGTATGATTTTAAAGCATTATTTTTATTCTTAACATTCCTCTCTCTTTGGTTTAAAAAAAAATATGTATATATTATTTATTATTTTGTTACAGTTACAAGCCAGATTCTGTCTCCATTGCATTCCACTTTAAAGTGAGCTCAGGATTTAAATTTCCTTTTTCTTTTTTAGACTTCAATCCTGTTCTATCAAAATCCGAAAAAAGAAACAAACACGTTCTACAATTTTGACCAGAAAACTCGTCCTTCAAATATCTATCGATTAAAATGACCCTCATCTTATTCAAACAGTGGACTTCCTTGAGGCCCAGGTTTGAGAGTTTTTGACAAGGTGAGGATCATTTTAATCGATCGATATTTGAGGGACTAGTTTTCTGGCCAAAATTCGAAAATTCAAGTTTTTTTTTAGAGTGCGACAGTATCTGTCCAGCTTTTTCTTCGTATCATTTCGTCATCAATAAAACTGTTGCTTTTTGTATCGAACTTTGTCATTAACTTAATCATCCGAATAAAAAAATATCCATATATTACTTAGAAAGATCCAATAGAAATTTGAAATATTTACTTTGTAAGTTTTTCAAAAAATAAAAACATACATTTTTTCTCTTATTTTTCTCCGTTTTTGATTTTGAAAACAATTTTTGTAATCCATTTCTTTGAAGCAACAGTCCACACGTTGTTCACAATCAAACAATGACCAAACCGTTTTTGACAAATCTTTGGTCGTTGAGTTTTGATGTGCTGAAAAATGTTGACTGTTACTGCAAAGAGATCTACTACCCTCCGAGCGACGATGCTTTTTAAAAGTAAGAGCTGGAATGGGAGCAAGAAAGAAAGAAAGAAAGAGAGAGAGAGAGAGAGAGAGAGAGAGAGAGAGAGAGAGAGAGAGAGAGAGAGAGATTTTGAAGTCTTATGAAATATTCATGTCCAGTTTGTTATACATAATGTTATTATCGAATCAATAAATGAATTCCTTATGTCTTTTACCCCCACATTCTTATGCTTTTACATTCTGCTGAACTTTCAACTCTGGAAATCCCCCAATGACTGCTGAAAATCCATTGTTTGCTTTTATGATGATGACAAATTTATTAACTAAAAATGGGTACGGTAATGTGGCGTACCAGTAATAATTTTACGAGTGTCTTTATGCAGTGGCGTGCTTGGATGTGTTGTGTATGAGTGTGATACTATCTTAGTATTCAATAAAATATAATTTATAAAAATTTGACACGTATTCTGTCTTTTTGGGATTGATTTCATTTAAAAAAGTAAATGCCTATATTATAAGATGAGTGTTACTTTCCTCTTTGAGCATCTTTCTCAGCGTGGATATGTTTTTTATGAGTCTCTTACTCCTTCCCTTCCAGCGTTGGGTAGCTGGGTCTGTAAGATCTGGTCGAAAGTAGTTTGCGATAAACTAGAGTCTAATCCAAAGTGAAGCAAGCAATCGCCATCCCGTTTAACCCTACAGAATCCAATATAGATTTCGGCTCTATGGGCTTTATGGCTCTAAAGGACCACACATTTCCATCTTTATCTGGCTTGGACCTGCTCCTACGTGACTTATATCTCTTTATCCTTGCAGATGGAGCTTCTGGTAGCGTCTCCATCCTCATAATCGTTTGCCCCTTCTCTGTGGATTTTTGACATTCTCCCTGAGACTTGGATTAGCCTGGGCCTGGCTAGAAAGAGACCTCTGTGAGGGGAAATTAAATAGATGCAAAGAGGTGTGTTTTATGAAAAAAAAAAGCATATCCAAAGCACTTTACAAAGGGTCCCTTGACAACAGCAACACGTAAAGACGAGATATGGCGCCTATTATGCGATATTACAATGTTTTTTCGACAGATACAACGATGTTAACGGACAGCTACTCATTTTTATACCCGAGTACAATGAAAGAATGTGAGTAAAGAGCCTTTTCCAAGGACTCAATTATTCGCTGGCTCGTGTAGGCCACGAACCCAAGACCTTCCGACTTGAACGAGAATGTCATATCGCATGACTACATAGTCGAAAAATATTATCAGCCCCCCCCCCCCCACCCCCCACACATGTAAACCATTTCTGTAAACGACTATACATTATTAATATTGGGAACTATCTGAATACCGTTGTCTATGTGAGGCTTCGGCTGACTTAAGCCTGGCTATGAGGTGGTGACTTTCAAAACCCGCTAAGTCACACCTAGAGTTGTTAGAAGACACTCTCAGCTCTCAAGCATTTTAATGGACCCTGTTATGATCTTCAGGGTAAAATTGAAGTTTCAAAACACTCATGACAATATTTCACAAGGCAAACAAGACAAGTATTTTCCTCTTTGAGACAATAGAAACGTTTACACCACTTTAAATCCAATTAGACAGTAGAAAAGTATACATCGTTTTAAAATAAATCAGACAGTAGAAAAGTATATATCACTATCAATCCAGACAGACAGTAGAAAAGTATATATCACTATAAATCCAGACAGACAGTAGAAAAGTATATATCACTATAAATCCAGACAGACAGTAGAAAAGTATATATCACTATAAATCCAAAACAATCAGGCGCTTATTATAGCTACCTGAGGGAGGGGGTGAAAGAATTCAAACTAGACTTAGTTTTATAGGTTTATTACTTTTGGGATCTATGTCATCATCATCATCACCATCATCACATCATCATCATCATCATCATCATCATCATCATCATCACCATCGTCATTGTCATCGTCGTTGTCGCCGTTGTTCTCGTCGTCTTCATTATCATCACCATCGCCTAACCTCCACCACTACCACCGACACAAGCATCATCATCATCATCATCATCATCATCATCATCACAATCATCCTCGTCGTCGTCGTCATCGTCGTCGTTGCTCTCGTTGTGGGCGTAATCATTAATACCACCACCCCCTCATCACTATCCTCCTCCTCCTCATCCTCCTCTTCCTCATATGATCCTTATCTTCATCCACCTCCTCGTCTTCGTCCTCCTCCTCCTCCTCCTCCTCCTCCTCCTCCTCCTCCTCCTCCTCCTCCTCCTCCTCCTCCTCCTCATCCTCCTCCTCATCATCATCATCATCATCATCGTCATCACCATCCTCATCATCCTCATCATCATCATCTTCACCATCGTGACCATTGTCTTCTTTTTATCATCTGTATGACTATACAGTGAACAATGAACAATATTAATACACAATCTCAAGACCCTTGCCCACAAAGTTACCACTTACTTACTTTCTTCTAACCAGAATAACACTTGTTCAATATACGTATATCAGGCAGTAGCTAACCCTACCAATGGCCAAAGCAAATGTATCGATTTTCATTTTCATCCAATTCAATAAGAAGAATTAAATCGTAAGAGTTTAACCAGTTAACTGTCGTACTCTGGAAAAACACGTATTTTCTTTTTTGATTGGCCGGAAAACTTGTCCATCAAATATCGATCGATTTAAATGACCCTCATCTTGATAAAAAATAAAAAAAACTCTCAAATGTGAGACTTGCAAAGTCCTTGGTTTGACAGTTTTTGCCAAGATGACGGTAATTTAAATCGATCTATATTTGAAGGACGGGTTTTCTGGCCAAATTTTAAAATATAAGTTTGTCTAGAGGATGTCAATTAACTAGTTAAGGGAAGAGAAATGTCTCTAATCCTTTGATACACATCTACATCGCCTAAACCGATACAACACGCTTCATGATCATGGGAAATATCGATACAACAGCTGTTGATGATGATATCATTGCATGTATTATTGTGAAATATCCGACGTTGAAATAAATCCTTTAAGACTTATCACTCTTTGTTAGAAGATAAATATCGCATTTATATTGCGTATATCCGCGGTTTATTACCCTGCAGTAAGCGTTTTAAAGTATTTACTTGTCCTGGTGAACAACTGAACAACACAAAGGAAGACACGAGATGTATTTTTAATTTAAGCCGCAAGTATAATATTATAATAATATATTAAACTAATTTATTCATTCATTTATTTTTAGTAGGCGGACTAAAGTATAAAACATACTTATTCAAAGTCATCAGACCCATGTATCTGGAAGCATATCCCGGATTCTTTAGCGTTAATTGATACACAGTTGCAATATTTGCGACCCATATGTCCATCAAAACGTGCTTTCCTTTCCGCTAGATCTTAAAAAAAAAAACAACAACAACCAACCCCCCCCCCCCCAAAAAAAAAAAAAACAAAAACAAACAAACAAAAAATCAGCTACCCATTCACTGCTGAATGGACGTAATTATCTATTTATTTATTTATTATTCATTCATTAGTTGTGGCTTGAGTGTTACTGATAGGATGACATTCCTGAGGAAACACTCCCCATTTATCCGGGCTTGTGACCGATCTCACAAGGTGCTGGGTTGCACCCCGTAAAGGACGTGAGACACCATGGAACATGATGTATGCGGATGACGTAGTACTTTTGAATAATATAAAATCTGAGGCGGAAAAGGAGCTGGAGGGCTAGAGAGAGGTGTTGGAACGGAGATGATTAATTAAGGGTAAGCAGATCGAAGACAGAGTATTTGTGCATCGGACAACGGAGAGCAGGACCACCAAAAAAAGATAGGAGAAGAGCATTTGCCAGAGACAAACCCAAGGAGATGGGGGCAATGAGATGGAGGTTAAGAATAGGATACAGGCAGTCTGGAATACTTGGAGGAAATTAACTGGAGTTATGTGTGACAAACGAATTTCCGCAAAGCTGAAGGGAAAAATATATATAGATATTGCAGTGAAGTGGACCCTTAGAAATAGGAGAGCTAACGCGTTCGCTCTCCTATTTCTAGGGTGGACCTGCGGGTACAACATTGTATAGGGAAGAAAGAGGTAAAAAATGTAGTACATATCTATCTATTTATCTATCTATCTATCTATCTATCTATCTATCTATCTATCTATCTATCTATCTATCTATCTATCTATCTATCTATCTATCTACTTATCTATCTATCTATCTATCTATCTATCTATCTATCTATCTATCTATCTATCTATCTATCTATCTATCTAATATATCTACCTATCTATTTCTCTATCTATCTATCTATCTTCCTATATATATATATATATATATATATATATATATATATATATCTATCAATTTATCTATCTACCTACCTATCTATATATCTATCTATCTATCTCTCTATCTATCTATCTATCTATCTATCTATCTATCTATCTTTCTTTCTTTCTATCTATCTATCTATCTATCTATCTATCTATCTGTCTATCTATCTATCTATCTATCTATCTATCTATCTATCTATCCACCTATCTATCTTTCTATTTATCTATCAACTGATTGATTGATTTATTTATTTATCTCAATATCCATCTAGCCTCATTTTTCTTTTATTTCTACGACTAAATATTTTGCCTATAATCCAAGCTTACTGTTACTGTTAGTCATAACAGCTCCAGGCTGAGTTGAGTATTTGTCATAGCCCAAGCAAAGTTTCCATTCATTGAGTTTTGATTACCTAGATTATTTACATTATCCAGCCCCGACGGGCTTTGAGACGACATATATAATCCCGGGATCAGCTCCTTATTAAAATGTCAATAGATGAGTTAGCTCCTCTTATCATATTTAAAAACATTTTTTAGAAGAGGGATTCTGCTTATCGGATTAATTGCTTTCGATTTAGACGTCTATACGAGCCTTTGACAAGAAATAAATGGCAATTCTCAATAAATGTCGTTTGTGGCAAAATTTGAAATGATACTTGGGCTTCTAACGTTCAACTTGAGTATTTTCTATAATGCGATATCCATTAGATGATGATGATGATGATGATGATGATGATGATGATGATGATGATGATGATGATGATGATGATGATGATGATGATAATAATAATATGATGATGATGATGATGATGATGATGATGATGATGATGATGATGATGATGATGATGATGATGATGATGATATGATGATGATGATGATGATGATGATGATAATAATATGATGATGATGATCATAATAATAATAATAATAATAATAATAATAATAATAATAATAATAATAATAATAATAATAATAATAATAATAACAATAAAAATAATAATAATAATAATAATGATAACAATAATTATAATAATAATAATAATAATAATGATAATAATAATAATAATAATAATAATAATAATAATAATAATAATAATAATAATAATAATAATAATAATAATAATAATAATAATAATAATAATAATAATAATAATATATAATAACTGCTTTGTCTGGCATTGTTTTATAATCATCTCTCCCAACAAATTAAAAGAATTTTGGCCAGAAAACTCGTCCATCAAATATCGATTGATTAAAACGACCCCCCCCCCCCCCCCCCAGAGCTTCAAGGAAGTCCTTTATTTTGAGACTTTTGACAAGACTTGGGTCATTTTAACCGACCGATATTTGATGGACGGTTATCTGGTTAAATCTTCTACCCCCCCCATATTTTCGCGTGTTTTCTTTTTTTTAAACAGAATATGGCAGAACTGTGGATGGCCAACTTGTTTTGTAGTACGCTGTTCTAGTAGAAGGAATAAATGTGACGTCACTCAACTCTTTTTTAAAAAATTGTTCTCAGACAGCCATTTTAATGAATAGTTCTCACTAAATTATATCGATCAGATTATTAACGTTTAAGTGTTACATCTAGTTTTTTGTGTTGGTACAATACATCAGGTAGGCGGATGTTGTAAGTATTTTACCTTTCCGCACAGCATTAATTGCTGCTTCCCAGTAATTTAGGTTTACTGATTGCTTGATCTTCTTAAACAGTGAAAATCTATATGCGAATTTAGAAAGATCAATTTTATTTTCAGAAACATATTCATCGCTGACGAGAAATAACTTCAGTTCGTGTACAATAATATTGTCTACACATGTAAAACGACGTCCAGTGAGCTTTATTTATAATATTTGTTTCACGACCCTCAACAGGGAAGAGAAGTCGTGACGTCACTCTTTTTACTCTTCCGGTTCCAAAGTCATTGGAAGCGTGTATGTGACCAGTCCTTCGGTGGACTAATAATGAAGATGTTACATATTGAATCATAAGGTGGCATAACTATTTTAGTAGCAGGATGTATTGGCAGATTCTTAGGATTCCGTACGCGGATGAATGCTCTTCATTGACGACCAGCATATATTATATTTAGACTAGAAAATGAGATGCCATCACTCTGAATCCAGAAGATCAATTTCACAAGGTAGGTATCCAGTCCTACGGAAAAGTGGTTTACTTCTAATGGGATTGGAACCATTTGTTGGGTTTGGGTTTGTTGTTGTTGTTGTTGTTGTTTGTTTTTTGTTGTTGTTTTTTTTCATCACACTGTCTTTCCCTATTATTAGGCTGCACAGCTTCCATCATATTTCATTCTCTACCTCACTCTCTCTATTTACTTCGACTACCTACATGGACACAATGTGACTGAGGCCTGTTAAGGTAACTTCTCATTCTCCATAATATATTATTGAGCTCTTATAAATTTTATATAGCGCCATATCCAATAAACGTGCTCAAAGC
Source organism: Berghia stephanieae (assembly GCF_034508935.2). Classification (NCBI taxonomy): domain Eukaryota; kingdom Metazoa; phylum Mollusca; class Gastropoda; order Nudibranchia; family Aeolidiidae; genus Berghia; species Berghia stephanieae. Next base: position 63,185,240 of record NC_088363.1, on the reverse strand, counting down.
GCTTTACAAGGCCAACAGCAATATCTAACATTTAGGACAAGACACGACGCCTGTAAGGCGGTATTGCAATTTTTTTCGGACAGAGGCAATGCTGTTAACGGTCAGGTACTCATTTTACATCTGAGTACGGTGAGAGAATGTGAGTAATGAGCCTTTTCCAAGGACTCAACTATGCGCCGAGGGAGGCTCGAACCTAGGACCTTACGATCCGAAAGCGAGTGTCATACCACAAGACCCCATAGCCGCACAATAATATAAAATGAATGAAGCTGACGTTATCAACCCACTAAAGATTAATTCTCACAAAAAATTTCTCTTACACAACAATGTAAATAAATGTTTATGATTGAAGATCTAAAAAAGTGTGTATCTACGAAACAATGCCAAAGCAAGAAAGAAAATAAAGAAATAATAAAACATCCCAAAAATCAGTCTTGCTCCACTGGGATCAAATCTCATACTTCTCGATGACAGGTCAGACGTGCTACCGTTACACCACAGAGGTCA
>NC_088363.1:63174733-63182233 GCF_034508935.2 Berghia stephanieae | reverse complement strand
TTATTAAGGTGAATCATAATATTATCTCTCATTCGTCTTTAGTGTGTCAACCATCGTGTTTTATCGACGAAGGGGTAACCCGAAACGTCCGCATTATCTGTCTTAGAAAGCTTCAATTCCATATATCTCTTACACAACATAAGTTTTGTGTGTTGTTTACCATACTTGTTTTGGTGGGTAGAACTTAGTGAGCATTTTATACTTTAATCGCATACCATCAGTGCTTAAGAATATATTGATTTCAGAAGTAAGGTTAATCATTTTGAACTTACATAATAAAATCATACAAGATCACTATCCTATCATTCTGCTTCTCCTTAAAGATTAATCGGCGTTAACCCGTTAACTGGGCACTCCAGAAAGACACGTATTTAAAAATTTGGCCAGAAAACTCTCCCTTCAATCGATCGATTTAAATCACCTCGAGAGGTCCCAGATTTGAGGGGGTTTTTTGTTTTGTTTTTGTTTTTGTTGTTTTGTTTTGTTTTGTTTTGGTTTTTTTTGGGGTTTTTTTTTTTTTTGCCAAGATGAGGGTCGTTTAAATCGATCGATATTTGAAGGACGAGTTTTCTGGCCAAATTTTTAAATACGTGTCTTTCTGGAGTGCGCACTTGACGGGTTAAATATTAATCGACATTAAATCGCAATATTATCCCAAAATGACTAGCCGTTATTTTTCAATAGATTACACACAACAGCTGTTGAAAAAATCACAGTTCATCAAACGCTGGCGATTTGTTGGTTATTATTGGTTTCTTTCTCCGAAACCTGTATTTGAAATGGTTAAAATACACACAGCTTTGTAAGTAATTGTAAATGATTTTAACGGATTGAAGTAAATTGTATGAGTGGCAAGGTCTTCGTTTGCCCATATAATGTGCTTGTATGTAAATGTTTATGGGTTTTGCTCGATATTTGGCTGTGCTGTCCTTTCTTCTCCCGAAAGATTGTGTTACTTTTCAAATCGAAAAAAAATATACTATGTTACTCAATCTAAGAGAAAATTGACATGTAAATAGTTTTCCTAAATTACAAATATGGTGTTCAAATGCCTAAATGAGATTATTTTGCATATAATATGTACACGTCGATATAGCGCTGTTTCTCGGGCTTCTTATCGAATCACAGTCCTAATCATTAAGGGTTACATAGGTCAAAAGACCGTTAATTACCCTGCTTTTTTTTTGCATATATAAATTCAATAGTTAATACGAACAAATGATCAAATTGACTCATGGATCTTAAAGTATGCAAACTGTTACAACTGCTACTCCACTCCGATCCCAAAATGAACGACATATTGTTCCCATATTATGTAAACCATCTATAGATGAAAAATAAAATCTTTCTACATCCGGGTCCCAAAAGTATGGAAGAATTTAGATAAAGAAATTAAAGACGCCCCGGTCTCAGAAATTTTAAGAAACTTTAAAAATTCTTATTCTGTATTTGTATTTTGTGTTACCGATTGCCTGATAGTATGTGTAGCGCCTTAGAGCAATTTGTGGATTCTGTATGAATTGATTATTACATTGCATCATGCATTATATACAGTAGTTTTACATGTATCAGAAAAATGTAGCTATAATATTATACTGATGATGTAAACGTAGACAGAGTAAAAAATAAAAAAAACCTAGATAGTCGATACTATGTTTTAGTGAGTTTCAATTCTCTCATTTTCCCTTTCGTAGAGCTTGTTATTAAAATTATTCATTATTATTATTATTATTGCTTATCAACAGTAAGACATAGCGAGTCAATTTTTTAGCAGTATCTCTCACTCAATCCTCTATGGGCCTGTTGAAACTTGAGGCTCAAGTTAAGCAGCTTGGAGGAACTAAATTGTTTTGTAAATTGCTTAGCCTACTTATTAACATATTCGACTGTGGATTATCGGCATGCTAAAGACCTTGCCAACTTGCATGCTTTCTTACGAACTTGTCTTCTTAACTATCTGATTATTGATTTCCCTATTTAATAACTTACTCATTGCTTACTTTCATATTCATTCACTAACATTCTGATTGCCTGACACATTTAGTCTTATTTACCATTGAACAATCCGGGGATCTTGATAGCTCAGATGGTAGGGCACTAGGTTCACACAAAAAACAAAACGGTATCGATTCCCGAGTAAAGTCGATATTTCTTTTTCTGACTACCATATCAACCACAAGAAGTTCATGTCCACATGTTCTATGCAGGGTGTGTGTTTTGTTTTTTTTTGTTTTTGTTTTTGTTTTTGTTTTTTTTAATTTGGAAAAATTGGAAGAAATATATCTATAACCGCGTCAAAATTTGTTTGAGGGAAATTTCTAAAGCGTGATTTAGATGGTTTATAGCATCTTCCTGAAATTTTCACCACAAAAAAAAAAAAACTTGAATCGTGATGGAAAACTGTGCAAAAATTATTTTTTTTTAATACAACTATCTAGATGTTTCTATCATTTCTAGTTTTTAGGCTATTAAAATTCTTTATCGGGCAGTAAAAAAAAAAAAACCCCACCCTGTATATTATGTTTGTGTGATTGTTTGTGCGCGCGCGCGCGCGCGTGTGTGTGTGTGTGTGTGTGTGAATGTGTGCGTTTGTGTGTGAGAGAGAGTCATAAAATGTTATGTCTATCCTTTTAAGGTATTACGATTTACTCAAGCAAACGAGTATAATCCCCAGTGAAAAGAGATACAGAGACATATTATATCTCTAACAAAAATCAACAAAAGTAATGAAAACACACAAATACATACACACCCACCTATATGTATTTTATACATTCACTCACACACACACACACACACACACACACACACACACACTGTATATACATACATAAACATACATACATACAAAGGGATGATTACTTTACCCACAATCTCCCAAATCTACGTAGCAGAAACTCAATACTTTAGATCAAGATTGTATCGTATTTTTAATCATTTCCACTCTGCCAATTTCCATTGTTGAAAACGTCAGGTCGATAACCCTTTATTGAAATATCATCCATCTATATTAACAGCTGCTTACTTTGGGCGATCACGATTTTGCTCATAAGACACAGCGGTAAGTGGAGAAAGTTGTATGTCAAAACGCATTATGGACCAATGCTAGTTGTTTGATTTTCACGGAAGTAGAAATTGTCAGATTGCTTTTTTTTTAATTAATTAAAATTGAGCTTTTATTTAGCGCAATATCCACTAAACGTGCTCAAAGCGCTGTACAACGGGTCAACAGCAACACTTAACATGTAGGACGGGACATGACGCCTGTTAGGCGATATTATAAATTTTTCCGAAAGAGACAATGCTGTTAACGGCCAGGTACTCATTTTACACAGGAGTACGGTGAGAGAATGTGAGTAAATAGCCTTTTCCAAGGACTCAACTATGCGCCGAGCGAGGCTCGAACCCATGACCTTCCGATCCGAAAGCGAGTGTCATTCCACAAGACCACATAGCCGCAAATTGCTTTATTAATGACTCTATTTTTTGGTAACAAAATAACTACCCCACCGTAGTCAAATCAAGAAGATGGAAATGCATTGGCCATGTTTGTCGGATGAAGGAGGGAGCAATCCCAAAAACAGCGCTCAGGTGGATCCCGCAGGGTAATCGCAATTTGGGAAGACCACTGGAAACTTGGAGAACATCAACAGTACCGTAATACTCAATGTGTTTTGAAATGAAGACCAAGCGAGCCATAATATTATATTATGGACTAAATTTTAATTTCATAAGCTCATGTCACTTGTTGTTGTTTTGCTTTTTGTTCTTGTCTAATTTTATTTATGTTTTGTTTTTGGTTAGTTTATTTTGTTTTGTTTGATTGTTTTGCTTGTTTTACTTTGTTTTTGTTGTGTTTTGTTGTTTGATTTTTTGTTTGTTTGTTGCTTTATTTTGGTCCTAGTGCTCTTCCATTACTGTCTGTCATCAGGTCCAGAAATATCTATAATTCTTCTTTGTATCACTAAAATCGTAATTTTCCAGTTAAATGTATAAGTATTCTGACAGCGTGTCAATATCTACTTACGACCAATAAACTTTGTTTTCTAACGGGCTACTTTGATCAAAGTAGGATGAAGTGCGTTTTGTGACAGAATCTTTAATTGTAAAAGCAAATAATGTGATCATCTATATCATACATCTACTCCTCACTCGCATGAATAGGTGCAATCGATAACAATCCACCTCGAAAAAATATGAAAAAGGAACATGAAAGAGAAAATATAGATCAAAAGAGATTTTTTAAAAGGAGACCGTTGTTAGCTGACGATGGTCCAGTATCTAGATTTAAGCTGAAAAATTAGGTAACCGGGAAGAAATTTGCACCGAGCTAGGTTTGAGCCACGATTTATCACAATAAACTGGGTGAGCAGTGACCTTAACATAATATGAGTTACACAGCAATGCTGAATGTCATACAACAAAAAAAATTAAGCAATATCCGTTCAGATCGTGTGTGTGGTGTGTGTGTGTGTGTGTGTGTGTGTGTGTTGGGGTGGGGAGAGAGAGAGAGAGAGAGAGAGAGAGAGAGAGAGAGAGAGAGAGAGAGAGAGAGAAATTATTAGTGAATACATAAAATCTCCCTTAAACTTTATAATAATCAGTTGTTTGTTTTTTTTTTTGTTTTTTTTTTGTTTTTTTTTGTTTTTTTGTCATTTGTCATTTTTCGAATATAATATCGAATTTAAACTGCTCTAATATTTTCCCCATGGACGGATTTCGGTGGAGTTTTCGTAAGTTACTCCACATGGTTTAATTTCATCAAAATAAAACCAAACTTGTATCAATTTCTCCCAAATCAAACTTTAAATCTACTGGTCTAATATTAGATCTGATCTATCAACAATACGAACTGGTTGGTCCTTTTTAAATGGATTGGGAACAATTGGGATTAAATTCTTTCTCAGTCATTACTGACTTTTTATATTCATTTATTGGTCAAGCAGGACTGGCATTTTGAAAATTATGCTACGAAATGAAGATTTGATAATTCATCCATCTCCCATGCCCCCTTCCCTTTCTTCCTTCTCCTCCTGTTGCTTCCATCCTCCTATTCTCCTTCCTCCTCCTCCTCCTCCTCCTCCTCCTCCTCCTCCTCCTCCTCCTCCTCCTCCTTCTCCTCCTCCTCCTCCTCCTCTTCTTCTTTTTTCTTTTTCTTCTTCTCTTTTTTTCTTCTTCCTCTTCTCTTTATCCCTCGTCCACCCTCCTCATCATCTTCTCCTCCCTCCTTATTTTCCGTCTTCGCATTCTATCCATAGGGTAGCAAGTAAATAAAACGTGTATATCATACCATTCAATCTGTCGGAATATACTTTGCCGGAGATTAGCGTCCTGTCCATAGGCCAGCAAACAATTTACATTGTTCGTTAAAAGCTGTGGAAACAAGGATTAACTCCGGATTCGAGGACCTTTTGTCTTTTTAAGACAACGCATGGTCTTCTTCCTCATCAAACTCAGATCGGACAGGCACTTTTCCAGCAATCTAAGAATAGCAGGTTCCTTCAGTAACGACCCGTTTCACCAAGTTCGAATTGAAAGTTAGCTTACTTTTTGGAAGTTAGCTACCTCTTGGTATACGAGTCCTTCAAATCATTTCGTGGTGGCATCACCGCTCGGGTATTCGTTTGTGCTTGCAAATGCAGAACTTCGAAAACAAGCGAATATTCGAACGCGGTCCACGAGCGTTGTTGTAAGTTAAACTGTACTCACTGATGTGTACTTTTTTAGAGGTCTGACAATCCAAATTATTATTAAGGGCTTATTGTTGTAATATAAATACTCCGATCAACACAAAACATTGCCCATTGCAGTAACGTTAAAACAAGCCCACAACTGCGTTCTGTTATCAGACCTGCTAAAATATGTACACGGAGGTACTCATCGTTTTGAGAAACCCCGCACCTTTAACACACTATTAAATCAGTGATCCTCGATAAATGCCAACAAATTCTATAACGTAATTTTATGCCGGGGTCGCTGAGTTCTTCATTTCGTTAGGTATTCTCAACATTTTTGAGGGACGTGTTTTCTGGCCAAATTTTTAAATACGTGTCTTTCCAGATTACTACAGTTAACTGGTCAAAGGTGAACGATGAATCTTATCTTTTCTGCTTTTTACCTTTCCTTTGTATTGTTGTCCTAAACCGCTATTCTGTCGTACTTTGGAAAAGCCCATATTTAAAAATTTAGCCAGAAAGCTCGTCCTTCAAATATCGATCGATTTAAATGACCCTCATCTTGGCAAATACTCTCAAACCTGGGACTTCGCGAAGTCCCAGGTTTTGAGAGTTTTTGCCAAAATGAGGGTCATTTAAATCGATCGACATTTGAAGGACGAGTTTTCTGGCCAATTTTTTAAATATGTTTTTTTTTTCCAAAGTACGGCAGTATTGCCAAGCCCGGGTCATAAAAAAAAAAAGCCACACTCCAAAATCTTTTCACAGTGCAGTCTCATCCCAAGATGAGAGCAAGTTAAACAATGACATATGTTGATGTGACTAAATGAGGAGTGATGGGACGTCTGTCTATGGCAGCAGATAAGATAAGGACATGAAGATGACGGTGAGGATGATGGGGATTGTAGAGGTGGCCATGATGTTCTCTCTATACAGACAATGACCTCGTCGTATAAGATTAGATGACGCCAGGATTGCCAGTTTGGCGTTTTTAGGATAAAAATTCCCAAAAGAAAAGAAAAACCCTTGGGTTTCTTGTTTGTGTGTTTGTTTTAGTTATTTATTTGTTTATTATTTATTTATTTATTTTATTTTTTTTTTATAATCATTTATTCATTTTGTCCATGACTTTAGCATTTTCTTTGCATTTTAATAAAACGACTTGATTTTACCTATTTTAACAGTCAGATTAACATATATTACATAATATGCAAATTTCATAATTAAACTGGCAAGACTTTTATTTAATAATAATAATAATAATAATAATAATAATAATAATAATAATAATAATAATAATAACAACAACAACAACAACAACAACAAATAATAATAATAATAATAATAATAAATAATAATAATAATAATAATAATAATAATAATAATAATAACAATAATAATTATTATAATTTTAAAAAATAAAGTAGTAGTAATAATAATGATAATAATAATAATAATAATAATAATAATAATAATAATAATAATAATAATAATAATAATAATAATAATAATAATACTAATAATGATATTAAATAATAATAATAATAATAATAATAATAATAATAATAATAATAATAATAATAATAATAATAATAATAATAATAATAATAATAATAATAATAATAATAATAATATTAATACTTGGCATTTACATCGCGCATTTTCATCACTGTGTGGTGCTCAATACACGTTACAAATAATTATACAAAAGTTACACATTATATAAAACGTATACCACAACGATCTCAATAGCAGCAGTGTGAGAGTACATTGGACAAGACTTTAACTCGGGGTAACGGGCTTCGTTTATTTCCACTCATTGGGA
>NC_088363.1:63109733-63169733 GCF_034508935.2 Berghia stephanieae | reverse complement strand
CGTTAACATATAGCCTGACACAAGAACCCTCCAGGACTGGCAGTTTGACGTCATTTTTTAGGTTTGTGTAGCGTCTAGTGAGTTGTCGTTAGTAGAGATCAAGGAAACAAGTTATTTCATTGGAAAGGCACACATTAAAAAATGTGGCCAAAAGCTCGTCCTTCATATTAATAATAATAATAATAATAATAATAATACACATTTATATAGCGCTCATTCTCGTGTAAAACACAAGCTCTGGGCACTTTACAATATAAATATCAATTTTAAGTGAAAAAATAAAAAAATAAAATAATAACAACAATAACAATTCATAGCCAAATCAAGGATTCATATAGAGTCAAGAAAAACAAATACAGTAAAAATGTGTCTTGAGATTCTTTTTAAAAGTAGGTAAAGACTTGCACTCCCTCAGACCACGTGGTAGTTCATTCCAAATCTTGGGGCCGAAACAAGCAAACGATCTATCACCAAATTTTGTTCTTGATCTTTTTTCCGAAATTTTCGTTTGGTCATTACATGATCTTAAAGTGTAATTTTCAAATTTACACATGACCACGTGATCTGTGAGATATGCCGGTGCTATACCAGCCAAACACTTATAAACAAGACACGCTGCTTTGTAATATTTGCGCTTTTCAATGGGCAACCAGTGGAGAGAGGCCAACAAAGGGGTTGCATGATCAAATTTTTTTTTTGCCAAAAACTAATCTTGCTGCACTGTTTTGCAGTAGTTGCAATTGTTTAATAGAAGCCGGAGGCAAGTTGACAAGCAGCGAGTTACAATAGTCTAGTTTCGAAAAAATGAGGGAAACAACCAATGTTTTACATGTTCCAATTGCAATATACTGACGGATCGAACTGATTTTCTTCAATTGAAAGTATAAAGATTTACAGAGAGCAGAAATGTGAGCTGACATTTTCATTTCTGAATCAAAATAGACACCCAAATTTTTCACAGTCTTTGAAACTTTGATCTTTTCACCCCCAATCAACACCTCAAGACCATCATTCACCTTCAACTGCCCTCTATTTCCCACAATCATCACTTCTGTTTTTGACTCATTCATTTTCAACTTGTTTGCATCCATCCACTCTTTCACATCCGTCACACATTCTTCCACACGTTTCACAACATTTTCGAGATTTTTAGTTTTATCAGTAGCATAAAGTTGCGTATCATCTGCATAGAGATGATAGCGCAGCCCATGACCAGTGATGACATTAGATAATGGAGAAGTATACAAAACAAAAAGAATTGGACCCAAAACAGAGCCTTGAGGAACACCAAAAGACAATGTATGTTGACGAGAAAGTTTATCTAAAATCATAACCTGTTGCTTTCTGCCATCTAAATAAGATTCAAACCACTGCAAGACAGTCCCAGACAAGCCAAAGGTTATATTAAGTCGTTTAATGAGAATACCGTGATCAATAGTATCAAACGCCGCCGAAAGGTCTAACAATGTCAGAAGAGAAACAGAACCTTTATCTAAAACATCAAGCAAATCACTCGCAACACAGCACAGAGCAGTTTCTGTGCTGTGGTAAGAACGATAAGCTGACTGAAATTTTTCCCATAGATTGTTTTCATGGAGATGTTGTGAAAGACGTCTGAGTACAACTTTTTCAAGGATTTTAGAAAGAAATGGCAGATTTGAGACGGGACGGTAGTTACTAAGGTCATTTACATTGAGATTTTGCTTTTTTATGAGAGGCTTTACAATTGCATGTTTATAGATATCTGGGACTTGTCCTGAGATAAGTGACTGATTTATAATATAAGTTATGCAAAGTAACAATTCAGGAAGACATAATTTCAAAATATTAGTTGGTAAAGGATCTAAATCACATGACTTCGAGGAAGATGAAAAAATTATTTTAGAAATTTCTTCTTCAGTTGTTTCTTTAAAACAAGAGAATCCCTGTGAACCCGAAAAAGGGTGGAAATTTATATCTTCATTTTGCACGAGGTCCAAATTGTTCCGAATTTTCGATATTTTTCCCGAAAAGAAATCTGAAAATGCATCCGGCTGCTTTTCTACCGGGATATTAGTGGGTAGACACATGCCCTTTTCTTCCCCTAAAAGTTCCTTTGAAACAGAGAAAAATTCCTTAGTGTCCCTCACTGATGACAGTTTTGTGTTATAATAGTTTCTTTTTGCTCTTTTGCAGGTGGTTTTATACTTATGCTTTTTTGCTATATATATCAGCCGGTCAATCTCAAGGCCCGATTTTCTCCACGATGCCTCTGCATTCCTTTTTTCCCTTTTGGCAGTTTTTTCACTCTGGTTAAACCACGGAGACGGTTTCCTGGAATTTATTATTCTAGTTGTCTTTGGCGCATGCCTGTCGATGACGTTGCGCAGTACCTCGTCTGTTTTCTGTGCTGATGGTATATCCATTCTTCCTAGTTCCTCTGACAGATTGTTTTTGAAGGAACTAATGTCTATTTTTTTTGGTATCCCTAGACACTATCTTGACTTTCTTTGCTTTCTCTTTGATGCATTTGAGAGTTGCCAGAATCAGATTGTGGTCTGAAATTTCTTTTTTGATATTTTTAATTGATTCAACAAGCGAGGGTGTGTCAATGATGAACCAGTCCAAGATGTGCCCCAATCTTTGAGTTGGAGAGGTCACTAACTGAGTGAGGCCATGTTCATTCAGCATATTTTTTATAATTTTAACGAGACTATTCTGATCAACATCAAACTGAATACTAAAATCGCCGATATAAATTTTTCGCTTATTTGATGTGTCTTTTGATACAAAATCTGAAAATTCGTCAGCAAAATCATTCTGTCTCAGTTTGTTCTTTTTGCTTGGGGGTGGTCTGTAGATACAAGTGATTAAAAATGAAATTTGAGGGTAGATCAATGTGGTTTGGACACACTCGAAACTTTTGAACGAAATTGGCCTGTTTTGTATTTTAGACGAAAGAGCGTGTTTGTATATGATGGCGATCCCCCCTCCTGATCGTCCATTTCTTGGGAACGATTCCATCTTGTAGCCGGGAGGTGTCATTTCTTTCATTATAGGTTCATCACCGAACTGACGCAACCATGATTCAGTTATATATAGAATATCGATATCGTGTTGATCTATGACATCGATTATATCGAATGTCTTGTTTCTCGATGACTGTGCGTTAATATGGCCAATACAAATGTTATGATTTCCATGACTTGGTCTTGTGTCATTTGTCAATATTTTTGTTAACGTCTGTGGTGGTCGAGTTGAACGATGACAGTTCACTGGACGTCGCGGGACTGTTGTTTCAATTACATGTTGTTTACGTCGACCACCACGTTTACAGACAATCTTTTGTTGATTGTAATGGTGTTCACGTTTGAGGTCGGAATGTGTGTTTTCAATTTGTAAACAATAAAAGCGCAGGGTGAATAAAAGTCCAACGACAGCCGACAGTAAAAATTGGTTGTGAGAACGAGTAAAAATGGCGGGGTCTTGGTGAAACATTGTAAAATAGTCCGAAACAATTTCGATAAAAATGATGTCAAAACCGTATAAAATATAATTAAAGCAATATCACAATGGTATCTTACGTGTTGTACAAAAATCCTTGAATAAAAATTGAATTGAAATAAGACGTGTAAATCCTTGAAATCGGTAAAAATTGAAGAGAAATGTCACAACAACAAAAACACGTCTTGCCTGTTAGGCAACTACACACAAGTTATTAATATCGATCGAATAGAATCTGGGACCTAGCGCGATGTACCTACCGTGTTAATGCATGGATTTGATATAGCCAGACATTCCTTAGAAAACGATTCAGACCATAACCGCCGATATAATAATAACTTGTACTGCATAAATTCTCTCAATGAATAATTCTAACTCCTTAACGTAAAGTAAAGTTGGATAACAAAATTAATTATTTGTCACAAAAAAATCAAACAGCAAAAATAACAACAAGAAATAAACAAAACAAAACAAAAACAAAACGAGGAAAACGACAACAACAAAAAAACAAAACAAAACAAATAAACAAAAAACAAAAAACCAGTAAATAGAATAAATCAAACATCAACGTATCTAATATTATAAAGCAAGTCATATTGATACAAATGCGCGTCCATTTGTCTTGTGGCTCAGAGGTACTTTTCATTTTTCAAAACCTTTTATAGGTAATTTTCTTTCAACGCAATATTCAATCGCTTAAAATATCCCAGCTCATATTATTCAGATCGACTTTGGTTGCTGAAAATAGGACAAATGTACAGAAGAATCTGGTATTGTATTGCACAAATTAACAGATCTGACAAACCGAAAGCAATTATGGGCCTAGTTTAACATTGCTATAATGGACAAATATTTTGCGTCATTTTTTAATATCTTTTTTTTTTTAGATTTTCATTACAACAATGAGCTCATTAAAAAATTAGGTTATCAGACCTTCAAATCAACGCATATCGTATTAAGGCAAATAATCTCCCAAGTAGATATTTATTTCAGTACAAGCACTGCTGTCCATTCAATGACGTGATGATAAGTCGGTCGACTCAAAAATTATGATTCAAGTATTGAATAAAATTTGAACTCAATTTCTATAGACACTTAGATAGCCACGCCTCTCGGACAGTCGTCATAATGTGAACGATGGCAGTGATTGGTAAACATAGCGAACTACACAGGTTTTACTATCGATGTAATATGTCTCGGTAAAATACTCACTATTAAAAACCGCTTGATCAATAGAACCAACACCGAAAACTATGTGTAAATTTAAACAATTATAATATTATGATCGAGAAAATCGTGTGATAACTAGTCACCCATTTGGCATAAAACAATAGGAATGATGAGAGATCTGTCTTTATCATTCACGTTATGTTTTATTAACAACCAACTATGTTTGTCCGAGCACTTGTGAAGGTGTGTCATAAATTCTATGATTTTGATTGATCTACCGGTTAATTGTTTTAGTGTCTTACAAGAAAATACGTTTTTCAACTTCGTAAGAGAACTTCACTGGGCTTTTTGTTTGACACAAATAGATATTTTCTGCATTTGATATCTTATTTATCTCGCTCACCTATCAAATAATTATTTCCCAATGTTAAGAACGGAAAATGATTCATACAAATTTTAATAAATTGATTGTATTCAAAATAATGAGAGGAACCACGAAATGGTATCAATTCATTGCAAGTACTCCTGAATCATTGTCATTCTCCTTAACCGAAAAGTTGAAATATAACCCAGTGCTAAAAATGATGGCATCAATTTTTGATGGGATTTGACGAAACAAATTAGATTTTTCGATAAAATTAACACGATGTCAAATCAATCTCATAACATACGCAAACCATCTTTATGTGAATTGTAAACACCATGCAAAATTTGGTGTCGATAGGTCCAGCTGTTTCGGAGCCCTAGTGTTACTGAAAAATCAATTTGCCAACTATACGATAAGATTTTGGTAACAGTAATAGTAATAGTAGTAAAGTTAGTAGTAGCAGTCGTGCTAGTTGTAGTAGTAGTAGTAGTAGTAGTAGTAGTAGTAGTAGTAGTAGTAGTAGTAGTAGTATAGTAGTAGTAGTAGTAGTAGTAGTAGTAGTATTTGTAGTAGTAGTATAGTAGTAGTAGTATGTAGTAGTAGTAGTAGTAGTAGTAGTAGTAGTAGTAGTTAGTAGTAGTAGTAGTCGTAGTAGTCGTAGTAGTAGTAGTAGTAGTAGTAGTAGTAGTAGTAGTAGTAGTAGTAATCGTCGTCGTCGTCGTAGTATTAGTAGTAGCAGTAGTAGTAGTAGTAGTAGTAGTAGTAGTAGTAGTAGTAGTAGTAGTAGTAGTAGTTGTTGTTGTAGTAGTAGTAGTAGTAGTAGTAGTAGTAGTAGTAGTAGTAGTAGTAGTAGTAGTAGTAATAGTAGTAGTAGTAGTAGTAGTAGTAGTAGTAGTAGTAGTAGTAGTAGTAGTAGTAGTAGTAGTAGTTTTAGTAGTAGTAGTAGTAGTAGTAGTAGTAGTAGTAGTAGTAGTAGTAGTAGTAGTGGTGGTGGTAGTAGTCGTCGTAGTATAGTAGTAGTAGTAGTAGTAGTAGTAGTAGTAGTAGTAGTAGTAGTAGTAGTAGTAGTCGTAGTAGTAGTCGTAGTAGTAGTAGTAGCAGTACTAGTAGTAGTAGTAGTAGTAGTAGTAGTAGTAGTAGTAGTAGTAGTAGTAGTAGAGTGAGAGAGGAGAGAGAGAGAGAGAGGGAGAGAGAGAGAGAGAGAGAGAGAGAGAGAGAGAGAGAGAGAGAGAGAGAGAGAGAGAGAGAGAGAGAGAGAGAGAGAGAGATAGAGAGAATTAATATTATTTGTAAAAAGGAATGGTGCATGGGGGGTAACCCAGTATATGCTAATTAAACTTATTTAAATAGTAAAGTTATATCCCTTCTTATCGATGTGCGCCACTCTGGCAAGGTTACCAAATTGAAAACAATTTGGTAACATTTTGCTAATGTAAATGTAGGGAGACATTTCTGCAAATTATTTTTTTAATATCAAGAGACCGTGTTGGCAAGGATACTCAGTGGGTTTAATATCATATGTAAGTAAATGATATCAATGAAAGTTGTTGTATGCAAAGAAAATTAAAAAAAAAAAATTGACTCCCGTTTATAGTGCAAAATTCGAATTTATACGAATCGTACTTAAATCTTTATAACGATTTATGTGTATTTATAATGATTGCAATACTTTACAGCAAAGCTTACATACGAATATTTTCTTTACCATCAATGAGCTTCTTGATTTTTTAAAGTTTGATATTATTGTTCTTTTAGTGTACCTTTTGAGCTGGAAAAAGTTCAATAGTATTAAAGTCCAATGTAAGTGAACTTCCTGGCAAATCAAACAACACTGAGTGAGTAAATAAAGCATCAAAATGGCAGACTATGTTTCTGGAAAGAGTATGACAAGGAATGTGATGAAAGTAATATGATGGGAATCGGATTCCCGTGTAATACGTAATTTATGGTTAAACATCTTACTTGGCAACAACTGACATTATCTTGAAATTCGAGGTAAATGTGATTTTTAGTCCCAATATAGAACATTTATTCGGAGTCAAAATGTCAACAACAGCAGAATGAAAATGAATGATGGTTGAAGGTTCTTCTTCTTCTTCCTTTGATTGCCCACAATCAATTGGTTGCAGGGACGGCTGGTAATAATGGGCAGGGTGGGCAAATACCAGCCTGTTTTTTAAAGTTATATGCTGTATTACCAGGTCCGAAATAATCTAATTTAAATTAGATAATTTCAAAAGTTAGTACTTAAACTTGATACTTCGTACTGAAATCAATTTGTGTGTATTTTTGATATATTGAGAATCACCATGCACCCCGTAATACATAAACCAGGATACGCTCCTGTTCTTTTTTTTATCAACCCCCCCCCCCCCCCTCTCCCCAACCACTCCACTCCGCCCACATCGTCATCCCATCGTCACGTCGCCTGACGCTGAACTCCGAGTTTGCTGTCTGGCCTCTCTAGTACTAGGTCGGGCTAATTCAAATGAGCCCACCTTATAAACTAAATGCAGATTTTGGCAAACGTACTTTTTCTAATTTATTGCCTTACTTGTGCTGGTACCATTGATGTAATGGCATTGGGAAGATTCCAGTATTGAATTTAATTTATTAATTTACTAATATATCAATTTAGTATTAACTTGTGTTGTTTTTATATATTTGTTTAACCATTTAAATTTATTTTTTTCTCGTTTTCTTTAGTGCTTCTCAAAACTCATTTATTTAAATTGTTTTCTTATTTGATTTTTTTTTTTGTTTTTTTTTTTTAACAAATTAATTTGTTCTTTTTTTTTCTTCAAATTCTTAAAGTAATTACCGCTGTATTTTTATTGCCATACTAAATATTTTTGCAAAACAATGTAATTTTCTATTGCATTTCCTCTAATAAAACAAAACACTTTTATTCAAAGGTCACGACTAAATAAATATATAAAATACAACCACCATTTTGGTTTTCTCAACAATTGAATTAGTATACGAGAAATACTCTTTTGAGAAAAGAGACAGTTGAATTCTAAGAGGAAATAGATACGAAGGGTGGGCAGATTCCGTACTTGCCCGTCCTAAAGCTAATACATACATAAGATAGTTCGTGATGAAGAGGCGGGAAGCTAGGGGTTGGTTGGGTAAGGAGTAAAGATAACACGGTCGTTATTGTTATCGTCTAACGAATGCATGAGGAGAGATTAGTAGCAATATTTTGTCTTAATTGTATTGTATGAATTATTGGCGAAAGCCTAAGATTAAATAAACTTTGTTTTTGTTTGTCTTTTTTTTTTTTGACTATGGAACTCATACTTAATAGCAGACCTGCCTACTTGAAATAGGAAAATAAAAATCGTAGTTTTCAGGGTTAATAAAATCGTAGATATTTTAACTACCCTTTAACAAAATCACCGGAATTTTCGTCTATTATAGGTATCAAATTTTAAAAAACGAGAAAAACTGATTGGAAACGTAATTATGTTGGTGGTGGTAGTAATGATGAAGGTAATACTTGTATTATTATTGTTATTATTATCATTTGTTATTATTATTATTATTATTATTATTATTATTATTATTATTATTATTATTATATTATTATTATTATTATTATTGTACGTATTGGTGGTATTACGATTTTTTTTTGTTTTTTTTGTTTTTTTTGTGTGGTTATTAATGGTATCAGTTTATTGTTTGGTTCCATTTATCATTTTTTTCCCACTTTCATGTATGTTGTCATCAAATTTTATGATTTATTGGCGAAAGCCTAAGATTGAATAAACTTTGTAATATCGTATTGTAATCATCATTGTCGACGACATCGTCGTTGTCATCACAATCATCATCATCATTAACAACAACAACAACAACAACATTAACATCAAGTACTACAATAGAAATAAAAACAATATCAACATCATCATATAATTTCCGTCATCGTCTCCACAACTATCATTCTAACCAACAGCACCATCAAAACCACTACCATAATTACATCCTCCCTCACCGTCTCCTCTTTCCTCCTCCTCCTCCTCCTCCTCCACCACCACCACCGCTACCACTATTCCAACCACTACCACCACCGGCACAATCATTCTAACCACCAAGAGAGCAGTAAAATTATGCAATTTGAGCTCTGAATGAAACTCGAGTCATATCGCTGTTGTTGCTTCTCGATAAAAACTTTACAGTTACTACGTACTACTGAAAACCAGTAATGTAACAGAAATATTAATCTCGCAGTTGAGGGATTAAAGCATCTCTTTAATTTTTCGAGTGAACGAGATGGACTTGTATTGTGAAGGTGTTGTCGCATTATGTCTCTTCGCTTTAATTTTTTGTTGTATTCTCTTTCGTGATTCATTTTTGATTACGTTTGGAATCATTAAAATCTACTGGTATTGTCATTGCATTGTGAATGTGATTATTTGTGGTTGAAATAAAATTTTTTTAAGGCGAACAAAACAAACAAACAAACAAGACAAAAAAAAAAAAAAAAAAAAAAAAAAAAAAAAAAAAAATAAAAAAAAAAAATATATATATATATATATATATATATATATATATATATATATATATATATATATATATATATATATATATATATATATATATATATATATATATATATATATATATATATATATGACCGACTCATCTTTGCCCGACCACTATAAATAGGCTAGAACCGCCACTGATTGGTTGATTATTATGACAAATATGAAACTACTTTCTAATCTCTCTGTATTCCATGTTTATAATCGTTAGTCTAAAATCAATTTCCAGGGACATTCAGGGGTCGTCAAGGTTGGTCATTGGTGGTTTGTGTAAGGTCTAAGTCTAAGTAGATAACAGTAAGTATTTGCATAGCAACTTGCCACAAAAAAAGCATCAATTATAGTGGCTTCGGTCACTTTAGCGTCAAGCTGGTTCCAGTCTCTGACCGTACGCGACAAGAAGGAAAAACCACGGTATTGTGTTCTGTGTGTTATGAGGCTGTATTGGTTGTTGTTACCTCTTCTCTGTCTCAAAGGTCCTGGTATCAGTTTTTTCTTGATAACTGGGCATTCAGCAAGGTGGTGCTTGATTTGATCTTATATAGCATTGTTAATCTTGCTGATTTTCTGCGGTGTTCTAATTTCGGCCACTGTAGTTTTTCTAGCATGTCTGATACACTTGAGGTGTTGTGATGTCTGTTCAAGACGTAGCGTGCAGCTCTTCTTTGCACTGATTCTATTTTTGAGATGTATTTTTGGGTGTGGGGATCCCAAGCAGTGGAAGCATATTCCAGAACAGGTCTTACAAATGTTTTGTATGCCTTTTCCTTGATTTTCGAGGAGCTAATTTTTAGGTTACGCCTTAAAAATCCCAGTGTTTTGTTTGCCTTACTTGTGATCTTGTTAATATACTCATCCCATGTTTAGGTCTTTTTTCATGCTAACACCAAGATATTTTGCAACATTCACTGTCTCCAATGTATGTCCATGTAAGTGGTATTCAGTTATCGTGGGTGTTTTTGATCTTGTTATTGACATTGATTCGCACTTCGCTGGGTGGAACTTCATATCCTAGCTTTCTTCCCATATTTCTAGTTGACGCAGATCCGCTTGCAGTTTGTCACTGTCAGTGCTGTAGACTGCAGTATCGTCTGCAAAGAGTCTGGCTGTTGTGGTTAGATTAAGTGGCAGGTCATTAATGTATGCCAAGAATAGACAGGGTCCTAAGACAGATCCCTGAGGGACACCCGATCTATTAGGTACTTCAGTCGAGCGACATCCATTCACAATAACAGCTTGCTGGCGGTCAAGTAGGAAGTTCTTAATCCATGTTTGGGTTGTGCCCTGTATGCCGTAATGACAGATCTTGTGCATAAGTAGGCTGTGATTCACACGGTCAAAGGCTTTGGCAAAGTCCATGATAAGGACGTCTGTATGGAGTCCCTTCTCCAGATTGGTTGTCAGTTCTTCCGTAAATTCCAGCAGTTGGGTTTCGCAAGATCGCAAACGTCTGAAACCGTGTTGGTATTCGGTTAAAACATTGTGTTGTTCAAAGTGGTTCATGATGTTGCTGACGATGATGTGCTCTATTAGTTTGCAGGTGATGCATGTCAAGGAGATGGGCCTATAATTTGTTGGGTCGTAGCGTTCTCCTTTCTTAAAAACGGGTGTTACATTGGCATTTCTCTAATCTGATGGTATTACACCTGAAGCCAAGGAGGACTTGAAGATGGCTGTGATGCCTGGGGCAAGTTCTGGAGCCAATTCTTTTAAGATGCGGGGGGATAGGTTGTCAGGACCACTGGCTTTGTGGGGGTTAAGTTTAAGTAGTAGTTTCATTACTCCTTCTTCTGTGATGGTAATGTCATTCATTATAGGAGTGTTGGTGGTCTTCATTGATGTCTTGTTAAGGAACTCTGCATTTGAAAATTCTTTTCCCTCACTGAAGACAGATTGGAACTGTTTGTTAAGGATCTCTGCCTGCTCTTTGGGGTCTGAAATGAGATGTCCTTCCTTTTTTAGTGGTGCTATGCCAACATTATTAGATTTTTGTTTTTTTATATATGACCAAGATCTTTTATTATTTTGTGATTTATTTTCATTTTCATCGCTTAAGATGCCGTTGAGGTGAGACCAGTAACTACGTCTCATTTCGCGCTGTATTGTCTGCTTCAGGATGCGAATTTCTGTTGTTAGTTTTTCATCACCAGACTTTTTCATTTTTCTGTACAGGTGATTCTTCTTTGCGATCATTCTTTTTAAATTTGATGTTATCCATGGCATGCTGGTCTTGCTTTTGGTGGTCTTGTGAGGTATGAACTCCTTGACGGCTTCCAGTAATGCGTTTTTGAAGTCGCACCATAGGTCTTCAGTTGGGGACTTATATTCATTGGTGAGAATATTGCAGCTGATATTTTTTGCAGAATTTCTTAAGTTTTCCCAGTTTGCCTTGGCGTAGAGGGGAATTTCTCTAATAGGTTGAGCCTTTTTTGTTGTATTGAGGCTAAACTCGCAGTATGGAATATCATGGTCTGAGAGGCCTGGAATGATTTTCACCCTTGGTATTAGTTGTGGTGAGTTGGTAAGGACTAAGTCTAGTGTATTTTCTCCCCTCGTGGGTTCATCGATTATCTGTTGTAGTCCATGGTCGTAAACAATATCCACGAAGTTAAGGTGTAGGTTTGGAAATGGGCATTTTTCTTTTAATTTCATAGAGTTCCAGTTCCATCCTGGAAAGTTGAAGTCTCCACCAATAAGGAGGTGCGCATTCTTCATCTGGGTTGCTCTTTGTAGGGTTATTTGGAGCCCAGCAAGACTGTCAGTGTCAGCAACATTTGGTCGATAGAATGATGCAACATAGAGTGAGCGCCTTCCTTTTAGTTTTATGTGTGCCCATATTATTTCATAATCTTCCACTTCCAGGTCTGGTACTTTGTAGCTGTCAATGTTGTCTCTAACCGCTATCAAGACCCCTCCTCCACTGCGATTTCGGTCCTTTCGATATAGCTTGAAGCTGTGTGGGAAAATTTCTGCCTCCGAAATGTCAGGGTCTAGCCATGTTTCAGTACCAATAATAATATCTGGTTTTAGACTGTCAATGAGATGGGGGAACTCTGCTCTTTTGGAACTTACGGACTGAAAATTAATATTGAGTATTCTTAGTGGCCTGTCTTTCCATTTGTTTTGTTGTCCTGCTCTAGAAGGGGTGGAAGCATGGAAAGGTTTGAATGTTTTGGTGGGGGTGGCGCCAAAAGAAGAAACACTCAGAGTTGAGAGAGAATGGGAAAGGTTTGCTAATCAGTCAACACCATGGAGGTCAAAAGCAGTCCTGCTGTTGGGATTGCCACATACAGCACAGTACCATTGTTCGCTGCTATCATTTAGTTGGTTATAAGTTGCTGACCCGATACTCTGACAGAGTCCATGGTACCACTGATTACATCTATCACAGACTACTCCTATATCATTCCATGTCACTGTTGCGTCACAAGTCCCACATATCCAAGAAGATGTGCATGATGTATTGTCATTGGACATCGTAAGGCACTTGAAAATGATAAAATTTGCCAAAAATATTCAATTTGTTTACAGAGAGAAAAGAATGACCGCCATCTTGGATGGCAGTTCAGCAGTCATCAGGTTGAAGTTGAAGTGACTGCTGTCTTTAAAAAGGCTGTGTCTACGATTTAGAGTAACTGTAATTCTATTCTTAGCGTTGTTAGTTGGTGTTGATTGATTAATATATTTCAGATAATTAACACTAACACCCTCCCTTCTCCTTCGTTCATCGGCCATCGAGTTTGTTAGGGTTTTTTTTTGTGTTTTTTAATTTTTTTTTATGGTGCATTTTCAGGGCTGAGAATCTTCCGCCTAAAGGCGGATTTCCGCCTAAATGGTAGTTTATCTCCGCCCATCCCATCACATTTCCTCCTTTTTCAAATTTGTCAAACATTTTCCTCAAAACCACAAAATCACCATTATGTAATATGTCATATTTTGACACCTGTGCTCAGTCTCGTGAAATTTAGTGACGGTCCCGTTTTTATGACGTTGGGCCAGACAGTATGGCACCAGATGTCACAATAGACACAGACGACCAGTAGTGTTCTTTGATTAGTTAGTTGATGGTTGAAGGGGAAGGGGAGGGACAAATGGGTCTGGATTTTTCCCCCCTGTTGTAGGTACCGATTACCTTTTAAATCTCTCTCTCTCTCTCCTCTCTCTCTCTCTCTCTCTCTCTCTCTCTCTCTCTCTCTCTCTCTCTCTCTCTCTCTCTTTCTCTCTCTCTCTTTTTTTTTTTTCCCTTTGCCTTTCTTTCTATTTCTCTTTTCTTCTTTTTTTTTTTGGATATAGAATTCAAAAGGTCAATACATAAGTTATTCTGGTAAAGAAGTCTCTCCTCCTCCCCCCCCCCCCCTCTCTCTCTCTCTCTCTCTCTCTCTCTCTCTCTCTCTCTCTCTCTCTCTCTTTCTCTCTCTCTCTCTCTCTCTCTCTCTCTCTCTCTCTCTCTCTCTCTCTCTCTCTCTCTCTCTCTCTCTTCTTTCGCAACCACATTAAATCATCTGGTATATAGAAATGATATATTAGAACAAAGCAATGGTGGTTGGCTTAGTTTAATCTTTTTTCTTTTTACCTTTTGACTATGGCTTTAAATTTGAGAGATTCTTGGGTTGTATTTATAAGCTGACTAACTACTAGGTTTCTTTGCTTGTGTTTGATCGATAGACCGAGAAATGTTCCTCCTTTTTGACAATTGCTATTATCATCACTGAATAAAAAAAACACTCACCAAAACCACTACATCAACATCTCTACCACCACTACTATTATAATCACCACCACATCATCATCCCTACCACCACTACTACTACAAATAGCACCACATCATCCCTACCTCCACTACTACTACAACTACCACCACATCATCAACCCTACTACCACTACTACAACCACCATCATATCATCATCCCCACCACCACTACTACTTCAACCACCACTACATCATCATCCCTACCACCACTACTATTACCACCACCATCACACCATCATCCCTACCACCTCTACTACTACAACCACCACCACATCATCAACCCTACTACCACTACTACAACCACCACCTCATCATCATCCCTACCACTAATACTACTACAACCGTCATCCCTACCACCACTACTACTACAACCACCACAACATCATCCCTACCACCACTACTACTACAACTACCACCATATCATCATTCCTACCACAGCTACTACAATCACTACCACATCATCCCTACCACTGCTATTACTACAACCACCGCCACATCATCATCCCTACTACAACCACCAAATGTTGTAAATACACTTTCAACTTTTGAAATTCCACCGAGTCGTGTTAGAAATTGCTGCGAGACAAATTTTGGATCGCATCTCAGTAAATTTTAGTGAAATTCAAATTTATAGGTTATGGTCGCATGGATGGGTTATGATCTTCACGATGAAAAATTTCCTCCTTTTTTGTGACCAGTCATTCTCACCAAAACCACTACATCAACATCTCTACCACCACTACTATTATAATCACCACCACATCATCATCCCTACCACCACTACTACTACAAATAGCACCACATCATCCCTACCTCCACTACTACTACAACTACCACCACATCATCAACCCTACTACCACTACTACAACCACCATCATATCATCATCCCCACCACCACTACTACTTCAACCACCACTACATCATCATCCCTACCACCACTACTATTACCACCACCATCACACCATCATCCCTACCACCTCTACTACTACAACCACCACCACATCATCAACCCTACTACCACTACTACAACCACCACCTCATCATCATCCCTACCACTAATACTACTACAACCGTCATCCCTACCACCACTACTACTACAACCACCACAACATCATCCCTACCACCACTACTACTACAACTACCACCATATCATCATTCCTACCACAGCTACTACAATCACTACCACATCATCCCTACCACTGCTATTACTACAACCACCGCCACATCATCATCCCTACTACAACCACCAAATGTTGTAAATACACTTTCAACTTTTGAAATTCCACCGAGTCGTGTTAGAAATTGCTGCGAGACAAATTTTGGATCGCATCTCAGTAAATTTTAGTGAAATTCAAATTTATAGGTTATGGTCGCATGGATGGGTTATGATCTTCACGATGAAAAATTTCCTCCTTTTTTGTGACCAGTCATTCTCACCCCTGAAATTTTAAAGGTTCCCATGTTCTTGAATATGGATAAATGATTAAAATGCGGAGTTTCAAAAAAGCGTCTGTGTTAAACGTACATCGTTATTGCCAGACACTATCTGGCATTTCATTAATCGTTCATCGTTATTGGTATTGTAGGCTTGGGCTTGAGTTTGAGTTTCAAGTTTCAGTTTCGTATGTGTTTAGTCTGAGATTTTCCCCTTGAATCAAAAGTCAACACTGGATTCTTGGCAAATCCGTCATATCCAACTAATTTATGACAAATGAAATACTTTACTCAATTTGAAAAACATTATTAATATATGGCATTTATTTATAATAATAGTATGGTCAGTATGGTAGTGAAGGAACCATTTCAATCACAAATCAAACCAACAATTTCTCTCAGCTCACATCTGCATCAGATTGTTTTCATTATGATAATTTGAGAGAATGCTAATTAACAACAAATAATATTCCCTTTATTCATCCCATAAGGAAATTTGTCTCTAGGGTCTATTCCACGGGAGGTTGAGCTAGGGCGAGGTGACTTGCTCAAGGCTCTACAGTGCAGCAGCGGGTTATCGAACTCGGTACCTTTCAGGTATGAAGCAAAGACCATACTGCTGAGCCATGCAGTTTCATAAATTCTATTCAATCAGTTTTATCTGGGACAAATTAGCCTCAGGTTGAAAATTTCTCCTTGCGATTATTTGAAGATTGTTTGTGATTATTTAGTCCAGTGACTAAGTCTGATACTGGTAACAAATGTAATGATAAGATAACGTTAATGATCATAAAAATATTAATAATGTCATTCTTACACTTACAGTTCTAGTAATCTCATTTCAGGTATTACATATTGTTTTTATGCCAAGAGGTCCACCAAAGCATTGATCAAGATAATAATTGTAATTCAACCCATTGAGTCAAGACCATGGAGCCTGGTTTAAGGGTGGTGAGAGGTCCCAACTGGAAATGGGGAAATCAGGATAATGGCGAAGGTTATTTAGGAACAGTCGTTGAAATTGGCAAACCAGGCAGTCAAACTTCCCCAGACAAAACTGTTGTGGTGCAATGGGACTCAGGAGCTCGAACAAATTACAGAGTGGGCTACCAAGGTGCCTACGATCTTCGCATTTTTGATAATGCACCAATTGGTGAGTTATAGTCAATTATCAAGGAAGACAGAATTTAGCTTATTTAAATATTTATTAATAGCCATGAGGGAGTGGGTTAAATGTCAGTGAGTTTGTTATAAATCTTTGGAAGAAACTTAAAATTTTGAAAATATTTGTTTGTAGCCGTCAAGGTTTTTATGTAGATAATTGTCAACCATTTATAAGGTCTAATTTTTCCCCCAAAACAAACTTATATTGTTTTTGTCATTTATTTCAAGGGGTTTGGAAATATTTGTAACCATCAAGGTTTTTATGTAGATAATTTTCAACCATGTATAAGGTCTATTTTTTCTCCCAAAACAAATTAATATCATTTTTGTCATTTATTTCAAGGGGTAAAACACAACAATATCAAATGTGATGGATGTAAATCTCAAGGTGTTCATGGATTGCGATGGAAATGTACACGATGCAGGGACTTTGACCTTTGCACACAATGTTACATGTCAGACAAGCATGATGTGAACCATTCCTTTATAAGATATGAAGCAGATGCCAGAGAAGGGTAAGGGTAAAGTTATGGTCTTGTTGACTCTTGGTTTATAGAATTCGATCCCCACACTACTCTAAATATATTCATAATTTATATTCTTCTACTTTTTTATCCCAGGTGTATTTCGAATGATTACACCAAATACTTCCTTAAACTAATTCCCAAGGGGAATTTGTCTTTAGGGTTTATTCCAAGGGAAGACTGGAACAATCTAGGCCTCAGTCGCAGTGCAGGCTGCATAGTGAGCTAGCGTGAGATGAGTTGTTCAAGGCCACTCAACTTGGCTAGGAGTCTAACTCCACAGTGCCCTATGCAGGGTCGAGCAATCCAATCAATGACTAAACAATAAACATGTTCTTGAGAGCTAGTCTCTCTATTGTTAATCAGACATAGACTGCCCATTTCATATGACACCTATCGCCTATCTGCTATCAGGAGACCTTTTTGTTAGGTTGATATTAGACCCTGTCCATAATTACTGATTATTGTGGAAGCAGACCTGGAAGAATGCATATATGTAATTCTGATTTTGATAATATAGTCACCAATAAAACAAACCAAAAATTTAATTTTGTTTTAATCATGATAAATGGTATTCAAGACTGAATTTTCTCTGTTTTTAAACCTACTTTGTTTTGATATATAATTATTCGACGTTTTAAGCTTATTTACTCCCTTATGTATAGAAAGGTCTAAATTTGAAATATTTAAAAAGTTGTATTATTTTTATGTCATCCAATACCGCTTTTAATTTATCACTACTAGTGAAATCTTCTTTTTCAAGTTGTTTATTTTGCAAATACTCGATTATATGTTAACTTTGATTGTAGTTTTTTTTCCCAAAATCATCATTACAGTGTTAAAGTTCCCAAGCGTTCAGCTAGTCAAGGTCAGAAGTTGACAGTGATGGGTGTGTTTGCAGGGGCAAGGGTTTGTCGGGGCCCTGACTGGGACTGGGGAAACCAGGATGGTAAGTTAGAAATGATAATAATTTTTTAAAAATATATAAGCTTATAGTAAGTAGTTTAAGAAGTGTTAAATAGCACAGAAAAAGAATGAGTGCTGTTGGATACAATTAGGAGAAGGCAAATGAGATTTTTTTGGACATATATAGAGAGGGGACAGAATTGAAAAATTGGCAACATCAGGATTTTATATAAGGGGAAATGAGCATACAAATCTAAGACAGAATACATTAATAATAAACACACAACCAGAATATGCCAGATTCCCTGAAGCATGGAGCAAAATGGTTGGCGATGCACCTGAAAGAGCTCGCAACACAGAATGAATGAATGAAGTTTTTATGTTGAACAAAATCCCTTAAATATACTCAAGGCTCTTTACAAGAGGTCCTTTGCTTCAATTCCATTCTCTCTCTCTCTATCTCTCCTCCTCTTCTTCTTCTTCTTCTTCTTCTTCTTCTTCTTCTTCTTCTTCTTCTTCTTCTTCTTCTTCTTCTTCTTCTTCTTCTTCTTCTTCTTCTTCATATTATTATTATTATTATTATTATTATTATTATTATTATTATTATTATTATTATTATTATTATTATTATTCGTATTCTTCTTCTTCTTCTTCTTCTTCTTCTTCTTCTTCTTCTTCTTCCTCCTCTTCCAGCCTTTTCCATTACACAATCTCAATGAGTCAATTGATATTCTAAGCAATATTGAATTGTCTATGGACAATTGTTCAAGAATTTTTAAAGATAGTTGTGGCATACCTGCGGAATCTTACGAATTTTTCGTAATTTTACGAATTTTAGACAAATTTCATGGACAATTACTAAATTTTACGGAAAATTAGAATTTTTAATTCTTAGTAATACTTAAATGATAATAATAATAATAATAATAATAATAATAATAATAATAATAATAATAATAATAATAATAATAATAATAATGATGATAAGAAGAAGAAGAACAACTACTACTACTATTACTACTATTACTACTACTACTACTACTACTACTACTACTACTACTACTACTACTACTACTACTACTACTACTACTACTACTACTACTACTACTACTACTATTACTTCTACTATAATAATGATAATAATAATAATATTGTGGTTGTTCGTACACAATTTCAGAAGTTATGAATTTCCTTGTCAAATTACTTTTAAAAATGACATAAAAATTCCTGTTTCCTGCTCGTGTAGATCTAATCAATGTAAATGACTTTCTGGTAGGCAGCTTTTGTACAGTTGCTATTTCATGTGAGATGATCTGAATGAAATGGGAATTTGGTTCCATATGGCCTGCTGAGGGAATGTGTGAAGCTTTGGGATGCGTTTTAAACATGTGATACTTGTAAATTTACTGTGTTACATATACGCAAATATTTATTTAAAATTTATTCATTGTTTTATATTCCTAGGCGGAGAAGGCAAAGTGGGAAAAGTGTCCGACATTCGTGGCTGGGACTCAGAATCTAGTCGCAGTGTGGCTCATGTCACCTGGTCATCAGGCTGTACAAATGTTTATCGTATGGGCCACAAAGGGAAAGTAGACCTCAAGTACACACATCCAGCCAGTGGTGGATTTTATTACAGAGATCATTTGCCAGTGTTAGGTAAGAAAATACAAGGTAGATGTTTACAATTGATAGCTTAGTTTGCAAAGTATATGAAGCACTGGTCAAACCACTCTGGTTGAATATACTACAATCATTTGATGCCCTCACACAAAAATTTTTCGTCGATGTGATGGAAATGGTGTCTATGAGTATAAGATGGAGCTGCCAGTTTTGCAACACGATTATGCAATTAAACAGTCGGTGTGAGTGTTATTTTTCATGAGCTTAATATGAAATCTCTTCAGTTAAGCAGAGAGGAAGCCAGATTACAAATACTATACAAAATAAACACTAATATGGTTTGCCATTTTCAATACCGGACATCCAAAGACCCACACATTGTGGAAACAACCAACAAAAACATACTCATCAACTCCTTCTTAAACCAAAAATTATTAATAATTCTCTTTTTATCTTAAAACTACAATAAAATGGAACAATCTTGAAAGAAATCATCAAATAGTTATTAATTATTTTATGAAATCTTTCAGCAAGAATTCTAAAAAAAACTACAACATATGTTAAACACTGATATAAATTGATATTTTGATGTATTCTGTTTCACGTGCATGCATTCATTTCTTTTCAGGTCAGAGTCTTGAAGCTCAAAGTCAAATTCATGTCTGTAACTTTAAAGTTGGAGACAAAGTTCGATGTGATTTGGAATTAGAGGTCCTTAAACAAATGCAGGAAGGTCATGGAGGTTGGAATCCACGCATGGGAGAGGTAAAGCAAGAGGTTTTTTCTTAATCTTTTAAGTCTAGTTTAATGGGGGAAAAAATTCACAAATCTATATGGATGGTTAGAGAGGCTATTGATATGATCTCTTTTTTTCCCACTTAACATGCTATGTGTCTTTCTCTTCTTGTCTGGGAGATAATTGACAGTGAGAGAATGTGTTTTTCCCTGAGATGTACTTTTTCTTGGTAAGTCATCTTCCTGAATGAGTGTGTATTTGATTTTCATCAAAACGTCTTCAATTTTTATGGAGATCCCTTGCCAGTGTCAAAGTGAGGCTAGGTTGTTTCACTTCTGCCCTTTCTTTGAACTATTCCTATATCTGATGCTGGGGAGATTTCAGTCTTATCTTAAAATATAGTTTTCAATGAGATAAAAGAAGAGAATTTTATTTTATTCCTCATAATTTATCTGATTGACCCTTGTAGGAAGTACCAACTTCATTTTCCAACTACTAAAAGTATACAAGCATCATTCAACTTCTAAAATTTAAACTGTATGTCTGTTCGATATTGTTTCTTCAAAATTGCTGACTGAAAAGTATTTAACAATAGTTTCATTAATTGTGTTTGTTGTTAAAATATGCTTTGATATTATGATGTGTTGAAATTTATTTTTCAAAGTTTGTCTTATTATTTTTACCTACAAACTAGATCATCTGATATGGTTATGATCAGGAAAAAGGTCTTTGCTTCTCTTGTGTTGTCTAACCATTTTCATATCATGTGTTTATGCACAAGATTATTTTGCTGAGAAACGAATCGATGTTGAATTACAATAAATTTGACATACTTTTCTCTTAGTATCTGTATAAGGTGGTGTTTAATAACAACAGTTAATTTTTAAATGCTCTCCTTTGACAGTATCTGCATAAGCTGGTGTTAAATTATAATAGTTAATTTTGAAATGCTCTCCTTTTACAGTATCTGCATAAGGTGGGGACAGTTCATCGAATAACAGATAGAGGTGATGTACGTGTCCAGTATGAAGGATGTCCCAACAGGTGGACTTTCCACAGTGATGCTCTCACTAAGGTAAGCATTGCTTAGATAAGTCTGGGTTTTGGATAAATTTTATTTATAATGTAATAATGACATTGAATGAACCGGAATGCCGCCTAATTATAAAGAGTAACTTTTAAACAACCCCCCCCCCCCCCCCTTTCCCAAAAAGAAAAGAAAAATATCAAGAGAAAAAAATTTTCAGGTAAAAAGTTCTTCAGCATCACATATAAAAAATAATGAAATGATACCACAAAATAGATTTATATCCAAGCCATTTATTGTATTGTAGTATCGTTTGATTTCTATGAAAAATATATTTTAAAGATAAAGCCCTTCCATTAGGCATCGCTGCGGTTATAACCAATTAGCTTTTAAATGGTAATTATGATTTGAAGAGAAAAAAATCAGTCTGTCATGATTAGATTAAGGCCTATGGATCTGCCTCTCTAAGGATTTAGACATTATGCGTAGTACCAGAGTAACCATGACCTCTTACAATACGTCATAATACAGTCATCCTGAGGAAAAAAGACTGTATGTGGCTACATATTACAATTAAACATATTGCCTTTTTCCTTCTTAAGACGACTGAATGGTCGTCACTACCTTGTGCTTTGAATTATTATTCATCATTTTGTCTGTTAATAAAGGAGAAGCCTAAAATGACCTCACCTTTTTTCTCTGATGCTGAACTTTTAGCTCATTGTTTTTGAATTTTTCAAGTTTCATGCAGCAATTTTTTTTCCAAGAGAAAATAAGTATTTAAAAAAAAATAGTCTTAGGGTGAGGCTTTTTATACACATTACCCAACTCGACTCAGATGTGAATGAGTACCTAGCTTTAGGCAGTGACAAAAATTGTAAGAGAGCTTTTGCAAAAAGATGACTTTTGATGATTAATTGGGAAAATGTATTGAGCATTTCAAATCCATATAAATGTGTTGTATTAATGTTTATTATAATATCTTTTTAAAACCCAATTTTCAGGTCCAAATTTTCCAAGCAGAGGATTATGTTCGAATCTCTGACAATCTCCAGCTAGTCAAACATTGGCAACGGGAACACGGAGAATGGACTGAAGTCATGAGAAATGTAAGAACTGTGATCAACATATATAAAATTATAATTTCTTTGTTTGTCTTACGTTTTGTCTTCAAAGCCACCAAGTGTACACACACACACACATACACACACAAAATAATTATTTTTGAACGGGTTTTTATTTCACACCTCACTGTTATGATTTTATGTTTCCCATCTTAACTGTGTGGCTATGTGGTCTTGTGGTATGACACTCGCTTTCGGATCGGAAGGTCCTGGGTTCAAGCCTTGCTCGGCGCATAGTTGAGTCCTTGGAGAGGGCTCTAACATTCTCTCCCCGTACTCAGGTGTAAAACGAGTACCTGGCCGTTAACAGCGTTGTTTCTGTCCGAAAAAAATGTAATATCGCCTAACAGGCGTCATGTCCCGTCCTACATGTTAAATGTTGCTGTTGGCCAGGGACTACTTGTAAAGCACTTTGAGCACATTTAGTGGATATTGCGCCATATAAAAGCTCATTTTTTTAAAACCAAATTTCTAAAAACAAAACGCAACACTCTTACTCTCCTTAATGTTGTGATAAATAAAATCCTCTCCATATTTGTTCTCTTACAGACCCTGGGTCGAGTGGGTGTAGTCAAGAAGGTGTATACAGATGGTGACCTCCGTGTCCACATCAATGGACAAGACTGGACGTTTAGTCCTATGTGTTGTACTCTAGTCCCCCACGGAGCTGATGATATGAATAACACACTGAATTCTGCCAATGAGAGGGAGGACCCATTACGTAAGGACATCTATTATGGTTGATGCTGTGAGATTGAAAATGCTATTTAGAATTAAATCGTAACATGCAATTTCAAGTTTAACATTGGTTTTAAAAGGATATGTTGCATACTTATTTATTTACGCCTTTTTATCTTCTTAATTAATTACCTAAACTCTCAATAGCATGAGTTGTAGCGCTTTAGATTTGTGCCATGCATGACATAAAAATAGGATGTCTTCCATTGTTGTTGCTGATGGCTATAAAATTATGTTTGGATTAGGTGGGTGGAAGATGCATATAAAGTCTTCCAAAGGTTTACATTCACTGTAAGGATATCAAGTGGTGCATAAAATGTCATTTGCTCAACGTGACTTTCAGGAATAGTTGAATTTATTAACCTTAACAGATCCTGAAAAGCCCATAACTTTCACCCAATTAATTTTGGTACAGAACTCTAACGATAAGAATAACAAGTCTTTTATTTTATATACAACTATTTAAACTGATAAGATTTGTTTTAAACTAGATCAACAAATAAATGTTTAAATTTGTCCTCAGCGGCCTTCACATCTATTTTGGAACAGTTAGCAGAGTTGAGATCACAGCAAGGTCAGGAGACTGGCCCTGACAGATTGGTCAGAGAGGCAGCTCAAGGTCATGTGGAAATCGTCAGGGATATTCTTGGCAAACATGCAGATAAGGTCAATCTTCTACTTTCAAATCAGTTTTTTTTTGGTTGGTTGGTAATAAAGAATATTATTATGAGTTGCTTTTGTTTTGACTGACAATGAGCAGAAAGTTTACTTATTATACAATAGTTCAGTTGATTGTGTAAATAGTGTTACTGGTCCCTAATCAGTGCTGCAGCTTCAGCTTAATCAATCAACGTTGAAACTTGTCGGTACAGGAGACACGTCAAGGGCCACCAACTTTTTACTTCAGGGTTGTGTCCTTGGATAAGGCACTTTATATACATTAAATGCAAAGTGAGAATGAGAACTTTGCTATTGGAAGTTGAAGAAAATGTTGAACTGCTTTTCCAATGTATCTCAAATATTCATTTTCACCCCGAACTGTCAAAGACTGGAACGCTCTTCCCGAATCATGTGTGAACACAACAAATTTAGACATATTCAAACAAATATTATCAAATTCTTCAGCCTAAATTCCAACAATAGCTGTCACATTCAACAACTTTCTCCACCCTCGAATACAAATACTCAGAATTGATTGGACTTCATGTAACATTCAGATTCAGCTCTCTAAAGGATGTCTTGCTGTTTATGAAATAATTTCTTAGTGACAAGCTATAAGGTAGATGAATCAGTAACAATAGTTTATCCTTTGTTCTATTTTTTGAAATTACCAAGAATATTTTGATAATTGTTGATGGTTCCCTTTGTTTGACAACACACTATCCTCGATGTTGACAGGTTGATCAGCTGAGTTCTGGTAAGACTGCCCTGCAAGTGGCTGGTCATCAGGGCCACCTGGCTATTGTTAAGTTACTGCTGGCATCGGATGCCAGTCTAGAGGTCACTGATGAAGATGGAGACACAGCTCTGCATTACTCTGCTTTCGGGTAATTAGATTGAAGTATTCTGGTTTATAGAGTCATCCAAGTTTTTTGTTTTTTTTAATTGAGCTTTTATACAGGGCAATATCCACGAAACATTTAGGACAGGACAGGATGCCTGTTAGGCAATATTACATTTATTTATTTTTTTGGACAGAGACAATGCTGTTAATGGCCAGGTACTCATTTTATACCTGAGTACGGTGAGAGAATGTGAGTAAAGAGTGCTCTCCAAGGACTCAACTATGCACCGAGCAAGGCTCGAACCCAGGACCTTCCGATTCGAAAGCGAGTGTCATATCACTAGACCACTCAAAAGTGGATGCTCACTTGTATTCATTCATACCATCGACATTGAGACACTGGAATACTTTCCAATGAAAGAAAAATACTCCTGTTTGCGGAATCTTTGAAATTGAAGTTACAGACTGAAAGGGAAGAAGAAGTAGTAGTAAAGAACATACAACATCCTATGATCTGATCTGTGCTTCATGGGAACTCCATTGATACGTACATCTATTCCCTGCAGGCATATTTGAATAAGGCCTGCCTTTTGTGATAAGAATGATTTCAGATAGTAAAAATAATTTTGGTATACTGCTGTTTACATCCATCATCCCAATGAGTCACTTGAGAAAAAAAAAATGTTCTTGTTAATAAATTCCCAAGAATATGTTTTTCTATTGTATCTCAGGAAATTGGAGAAAGTTTACTTTTTCAGTAACTCCTTCCCACCCATGAGATCTATCGTTTTAAAACTTATCTAAATAAGTTGTCCAGAACAGTTCCCAACATAATTTCAAATAGCTCATGAGGAAGATCTCAAAAAATATTAATACAAAAAGTGAATACCGATTATAGTTCATACCCATTATTCATACCTATTGCCTCTTTTTCATGTTGAGACATGGAAATTTCATGACTAATCAGATCCAGATCTGCCTACTTGAAATGTCAAAAATTCGGAGTTTCCAAGGGGGAAAAAAATGAAAAGATCTCAATATATTGCGTTTCAAATCAATTATTTGCCCTCAGCATAATCAAAGTATGCTCCAAAGTCTTAAATACAGTTTCTAAGCAACCAAACTCTCCTTTTCAACAAGATTTATGGAATAAAAAACGTCTGTGCAGTTCTTTAGCTGGAGCCAAAAATTCGTAATTCTGCGAATTTTTCTTAGCACTAGGCAGGTCTGCAAATCATCAAAATTAAAATTTAGAAGAGGTAACCGGTAGGAATAGAAGAAAGCAATTGATGCTTCTAAGACAACCTTCTTGATGGACAAAACACAATCAGTGAATCTTACAACCAAATAATAACTACCAGATTTATTCAAGGGGTCTGATAACTCAGTTGGTAGAAGAGTTGCTTCATGCGAAAAGGGGCTGAGATTGATCCCGGGTGTAGTCCAGATTTTATTCTGACGTCTAATGGCTCTGAAGGACTACTCCGGTTTATTCAAGTGCATGTTTTTTTTCTGGATGAAAGCAGCATCATCATCCAGCCTATAAAACATTAAATTTTAAAAATTATTTTATTTTCAGAAACCAGCCCGAAGTGATGAATCTCTTACTGGAAAAAGGCTCCAAAGTGGATGCTTTGAATAAAGGAGGTTGCAGCACATTACATGTGGCTGTCAACAAGCAACATCAAGACTGTGTCCATGTTCTCCTGAATTGGAATTGTGATGTCAATATACAGGTAGGGTTTAGTCACTTGATTTTCTTTGTACTAAAAACATTATGTCACCAAACAATAATATAGATGTTATAGATAAAGGCCTTTAGCTTCCATTTTGAGCTATGTCTCCTACCATCTCGCAGACTTGTCAACCCTCAAGAATCTACTGAGAAACTCCTGATATTCGCTCTCATTCCCGATTTTCCTAATCTCCAGCTATCTTTCCCAATTGTGGATTTTATTTTGTTAACAGTGATTTCCTAATATTTTTCTTTTGTCCCCTTTGCTGCAAGGGATGCTTATGCTGACACCACAACTCAAGTGTTAGAATTAACAATGATTTCTGGGACCTTTTGACCTCTCATGGTTGGCAAAAGGTCACTTGCTGTGTCTTCTATCCCTTTACATCTGTTTTCTGATTTGCTTTCTGTCTTTGTCTTGGATTACTTGGTTTTGTCCTTATCCTTGCCGGAGTCCTTGGCTGAGAGGGAAACAGTCAAATGTATAGTGTTAGTTTTTGGAGGTGAGATTTTTTTCATTGTAAATCATCTCTCTTTTACATTCTGATCGTTATATTTTTTTTTGTTTTGAACATATCTTGTAAACATTTAGTGTATTCCTCTTTGTGGGCATCCTGTGTTAGTGTCAAATGAGGCTCATAAGTGATCTCAAACTATGTCCATTGATAGTGTGATCTTGGAATCTACACCTGTTCTCTATCTGAACCAATTCCCCTTTGTCTTACTTTTTATTTGATGCTTTAATTTTAAATCTAGAATTTTTTTAGTATCCTATTTTCTTTTTAATGGCGCTGATATGACCTAAGTGTCAAACACTTAAAGACAATAACAATAACAATAATTTCCTAATATTCTTCTTTGTCCCTATTGTGGCCAGGATGCTTATGGCGACACAGCTCTTCATGATGCTATTGGCAAGGAGAATCAAACTATTATAGAAAAGCTGGTCAACTACAGAAATATAGATTTCACACACAAGAATAGACGAGGATTTAATGTTCTTCACCACGCTGCTCTCAAAGGCAATGTTGCGTAAGTAGATCAATCTTATTTTTAAGTATTGACAATTGTGTGTTGTTCAGGATGAATTCATGAAATCTTTTACTATATTTATTATATTTTATTATTATTTTATAACATTCTTTTCTTTTTTCTCAATTCAGATAAACTTTTCTTGCATTAAGTAATTAAGATATGTTACTCGAATCTTTAAATCCAAAGAAAAATGAATATGAAGATATGTTAAATTCAATAATACAATTTCATCAACAATAATTTTTCTAACATTAATTATTGAAGCTTAACATACCATCCCATTTATTGCTTTCTTTTGATTTAAACTGAGATCATAGAGTGTGCCATTAGACTCTCAAAAAAACAAACAAAAAAAAAAACAAAACCCGATGCTTTCTCACCTTGGAATAATTTTGTTTTCATCTAAGGTTTGATTTTGATGACATTAGAAATTTAGTTTTCTTTGGGTCTGTGTCGAAGGAACTTTGCACTGTAGACTAGATCCCTATTTAAAGTTTAGCTAGGAAATAAAACTCTCCTTTATACACAACACAACTTGGTAATGCTCTAAAGGGCTAAAAGGAGTGATTTTAGCTCTCTTCTTTGAAAGTTGAGTCTTTACTTGTCCCAGAAAATATCAGAGTTTAGGAATCATACAGATAAAAGAACTTTTATTTGATAAAACAAAGATACTTGTGTTTCGCTGAGGTGAAATGAAGCTAAAAACGCTACATCATTGCATTTTGGAAATTTTTGCTTTTATTAAATATTCTACTCCTCTTTAAATGCTCCACATGCTTTATAATAATATTTACATTTAAATGAACTACAAACTAATGACCAAGGTCATAAATTGATTGTAATCTCTTTTTTTTTGTTTTGTGTTGACAAAACACATAAAGGCTTCACAGTTATTCAATGGAATTGAACATAGTGATACGTAAATCCTTTTGAGTAATTAAGTAGTATTTATGTGATTTTATCTATTCACTTTAAAGTGGATTAATACTTTAAAATATATATTTAACATGAGAGAGTTAAGGCAGTTTACCACTAGGCCATAATTCCACACTTTTATGTATTGGACGTTTTACTCGTAAAATCATCAATTGACAATTATACATCTTCATACAGAGCAATCACAAAGATTTTAACAAGATGTCCTCAAATTGTGGACAGCAAAAAAGACGATGGGTTCTCAGCCTTACATTTGGCTTGCCTTAATGGCCATCGAGAAGTGGCAGCCACGCTTCTGAAGGTGAGGAAAATTTTTGTTGAAAAACGTTGATCCACAGTCTTTCAAAAAAGTGATACATGTGAATATATCTTGATGATAAAACCATATTCAGCTGCCATGCTACTATAAGGAGAAGTTGATGGGTGGATCGGTTTGAATTCTTGATAATGCATCATTATCTTGTATTATTGTGCGGCTATGTGGTCCAGTGGTATGACATTCGCTTTCAGATCGGAAGGTCCTGGGTTTGAGCCTTGCTCGGCGTTTAGTTGAGTCTTTGGAAAAGGCTCTTTACTCTCATATTCTCTCTTTGTACGCAGGTGTAAAATGAGTACCTGGCCATTAACAGCGTTCTTTATGTAAAAAAAAATTGTGTTGTTATCGCCTAGCAGGCATCATGTCTCGTTCTATATGTTTCGTGTTGCTATTGGCCAGGGACCCTTTGTAAAGCGCTTTGAGCACATTTAGCGGATATTGCCCTATATAAATGCTCTACTTTTTTTCTTTTTTTTTTTTTTAATTACTAGCATCTTTGTTTCATGTTGAGTCAAGAAAATGGCAATACATTGTCAAGGTATATCTCTCATTTTAAAGATGTAGATTCCGAGGGTCTTAATAGAAACGAGAGAAATTATTCCCTACTCTGCACATTTAATATTATGGAGGCAAATTATTTGAGCTTTTTATTAGCCGATGGGTTTTTAATACAAGTTATAATATCATTGTTATGCAAGAAATATCTCAGCTTTCAAGAATAGGAACCTAATTTTGTCAAAACAAATGCATTTTCAAAAATAAATTCTTAAGACTTTTATTTTTTAAATGTAGAGCTTCTTGTATCTACAGCAAACAGTCAGAATTTCTTGTTATCTAACCACTGTTACTGGGTGGGGATCCTGACCTCCCATAGTGGGCAGGGAGGTACATCCCCCCATACCCGTTTTCCAATTGTATCCTGTCGTTGTCTTGGAATGAGATTACTTAGTTTTGTACTGACCATGGCCGAGGTTCCTTGGCTGGGAGGGAAGCAGTCGAATGTATAGTTATAGTATGGGAGATGATATTTTTTTCCTTGTAAATCACCTCTCCGTTATGCATTGTATTATGTTTAGTTTACATATTATATTATATAATTTGTAATCATTTGAGTGTGTTCCTCTTAGTTGGGACCTGTGCTTGTGTCTGGGTGAGACTTTTAGATGATCTCAAACTAAGTACTTGGACGGTGTGCTCTTGGAATCTACATCTGTTCCCTATTTGAACCAATTCCCCTTTGTCTCACCTTTTCTTTTGTGCTTTAATTGTAATTCTAGAACTTTTTACTATCCCATTTTCTTCCTTTTTACTGGCGCTGATATGACCTTAATGTGTTGCAAGCGCCGTAAAACCCTTAAAAACAAACAAACAATAACCACTGTTACTTGATCAGGGTAGGAGGTTTCTTGAGTACTTTTAAGTGCAGATGTATAATCTTTTGACTGTTCCATATTACAGGTGTTGAAATGAATTGACCTATTTGTATTGCGAGAACTGTAACCCCCCCCCCCCCCCCCC
This sequence comes from Berghia stephanieae, assembly GCF_034508935.2. Taxonomy (NCBI): domain Eukaryota; kingdom Metazoa; phylum Mollusca; class Gastropoda; order Nudibranchia; family Aeolidiidae; genus Berghia; species Berghia stephanieae. The sequence continues at coordinate 63,139,096 of NC_088363.1, read as the reverse complement.
TCCTGAAAAATACTAACAAAGACAAACATTTTTACTTGATAAGTCTGCGGATAAATTCTGACCCATTGGCTTGGAAGACATGAATATAATATTGATATCTATTCACATTTGTATTTTACAAATAATCTGTTTTGTCATGAAAAGTAAATCATACATCTTACTGTTATTAATTCTTTTTTTTTCTTTTTTTTTAATTCATTGAAGAATGGGGCAGACAAAGAAATTCGTAACAATCGTCAGCAAACACCATTACTATTGGCTGTGTCACAAGGTCATGTTTCCATCATTGAGTTACTGGTGACAAATGGTGCCTGTGTCAATGTCAAGGATGAGGACGGTGATACCTGTCTGCATTTAGCGCTAATGAGACAGACTGTAGCGACAGAGAAAGATAACTCTCCTATGCTGGACGTTGTAAGTGATATTTCAGACGTAGGTTACTTTATAACTTGTGTTTAAACTAAATGTCAGCAGTGCCATTCGGAAGAACAAGGAAAATGTTTACCATTCATACTTTCAACTGCCACTACAAGCAAAGAGAAGCAGTAGTTGGCTGATACAAAACTGTTGTAGACACTTAATTTAAACATTCATTTTTTGACAATTTTGAGAATACATATATGAAGAAACAAACACATACACATGCACACAAACTCAAACAGATACATTTACATTCATACACAAACATACACACACAAACTTACACCAATATTACTCACTAACATTAGTAACTTATTCTAACTTAAGACATTGAATTGATTAATTTTTTTTTTTTTAAAATAGTTCAGTTATACAGTGGAAATTGTCAGTCTGAACTTTAAATCAAAATTGGAATAAAATAAACTTAAAAATTAAAATAAGATTTAAGGGGTATTCTGTGAGCGAAACTATTTGTACGCTCTTGAAAAAAGTTCTTACCAAAATTAAGCAAAAAATCAAATACTTGATTACACGTATCTATTTGCTGTTTTTAGTTGTCATTGGTATTTAGTTTAAACAAGTCCGCTGAAAATCATGAGTTGTAAATTGATTTGCTTTTTCAAAAACAGATTCGTAACCAGTTGGGTATGCGTGACAAGGAGGAGAGCACGGGTGCAGCCATTGCGTGTTACCTGGCCCAGCAGGGTGCCAATCTACACGCCCCAAACCAACAGGGAAAGACACCACTGGATACCATCAATGACCCGCAAGTGGAGGAAGTCGTCCGCCAGTTTGGCACAGCTTTGTAAGTACAGTGCAGCAAGGAGATGTCAAACATGAGCTGCTCTGAATTCAGAGAAATTTCAAAGATATCTTTGTTCTTTCTATTTTTATGAGCAATGAAGTACTATGGACATGTATGCAAACTACAAATATAAATTAAAGAGCCGAGTAATAAAAAAAGTACTAAAATCACCGGAAGTTAGTTTTGAGAAAATGAAGTTTAAGGTGTTATTTCAGCTATAGAGAGTGATATTAGGATTGGGGACTGAAGATTATGATTATCATGATAATAATTGGTTATGTTTTAAGTTTATTGCTGATTGGCTGAAAAATCATAAAGATAATACTTATTTACCTAGGGAATCAACTGATGGGTAAGAAGTTGAAGAATATATAAATTATATACTCATTACCTTTGGCTCAACAATAATTATCTCAATCCCCCTGCACTTGTTTCCCCGCAGTTTCATATCTTGTGAAGGGTTCTTTCATAGTTATGTCGGATATTGATTAATTCTTCATCAGGCATTACTTTGAATCTGTTCAGAGGAGGAGCACTTTTTGCTTCATACCAGAGATTGCTCCAGATTTTGTTAGTACTTTCAATAACAAATTTCCCCAAATTGAGCAGTAAGATGTTTTGTGGTGGAAATTACATTTTGTAAACTGCCATGCTTTCTAGAAGGAAGTAAGAATTGTTTATTGCCCATATCTCTGTTCATTTTATGCTACAAAATCAGGAATAAACTGGGGTCCAAGAGCTGCATTCTTCAGTATGGAAAACTTTCAGTTCAAATTGTCCCATCCCTTTTGTTGCAGTGCTATCAAACAAGAGGAGTCGGAGATGAAAGAAAAACACGGTATGAGTGAGTGCGAACTCTGCTGCAATACTACACCTCTAGTCCTGTTTGAACCTTGCGGCCACAGGGTGGTGTGTGAAGATTGTTGTCTCACCATGAAGAAGTGTGTGGAGTGTAAGAAGATGATTGAATACAAGAAAGCTGCAGGTTTGTTATGTAGTCCAGAATCATTTAGAAGTTTAGTCTATTGATCTTGATTTTTGTTATCAGATATTGCCACAAAATGTATCCAGAAAAAGTAATGTGTGACCTATTAGTGGCATATCATTTATAATAATAATATATCATGAAACAAACAAACAAGAAGCATGAATAAACTCTCAAAATAAATTTAGGCTTCAAATTTTAAATATTTTTCTTCAAGGCATATCCCTGTTAGTTGCCTATAGCTTATCATCATGTCATTGAATGAGATTAAGCTGTGATAATGTTTTAATAGTAAAAGGTTTTATTATGGCACGTTTGGGACCGTGGGAAAGTTTGGCATTGTAAAAAGTTTGCAGTACAGTACTTGCTGGATTCTAACACGCTCTCTGGAGAAGCCAAAAAGTGTGTTAGAATCTGAGAGTACCAAAATCAGATGCTCATGGGAGGTAATGACTAATTATGTAGATCAGAGACACCTTTATTCCGCTATATAGCGGAATTCCGTTATCCGCGCTAAAGCTCGCAAAAACCTCTGCTTCTTCATCCTCCATCCCTTAAGCCTTAAGCTTGTAGACCTGCCATTAGAGGTAAGAAATTTTATTTTATGTCTGATAACTAATATAACCATGGTTTGTGACCCATTTCCAGCTTGTTGTATTGAAGAGTGTGCTGGAATTCAGCGTGCTTGAGCCCAGCGAGTACTGTATAACAAATAGAGTGAGAGTGGATAGAATAAAGTCCATACTACTCATCATGAAGTTGATGGTACATCATTAAACATATAGTGGGGTATAGCGAGGTTTCAACAAAATTAAATTTATTCCGTCTACTTTAATGCTGATAGGAGCCACTTGGAGGAAGCGCTGCGTCACGTGATCACTTTTTAGCGTTGCTTTAGCGTTGATCACTGGAGCCCACCAACTTCAATTTGATTTAAATTCTATATTATTATTATTCTATATTTTCAAACGGAATTGTGTTCAATTTATATGTTGTGAATTCATTCATCTGGATAGTGTATATATTCGTAAAACTTGTGCAATTTTAAACAATAGTTTAACACCTATTTATCGCCTGCCATCTCGGTCCCTTTGTTTACAAACAATGAACGCCATTTTTGGTTCCGAGTCAGTGATGGAGAAAGAAACAATCGAGAGTAGCCGAGCGGACGATAAGAAAGGGAAAGGAGGTGGTGAAGTGAAAGACGGGGCGAGCGAGAAGGAATGTGTTGGGAAAGGAAGTGTAAGAGGTGTGAAGGGGAAAGGTAAAGGAAAGAAAACGGAGGGGAGCAGTTACGGTGCTGGTAGTAGTAGCGTTGGTAGCAGTGAACTGGACTTTAATGAAATAAAACAGCAACTCAGTGTGTTGATGGGATTGGTGCCAGTGGTGAGCCAAATGAAGGAGGCCTTTGACCGTTTTAATGAAATGGAGGAGGAAGATGCTAATGTCAATATTGGCCTTTCGCGGCCAATATGTAATGATGACATTGAGTCTGATCTTTCGCGATCAGGCAGTAAAGATGTAAGTAATGCTGACCTTTCGCGGTCAGGCAGTAAAGATGTAGAATGTAATGCTGACCTTTCGCGGTCAGTTGATATGGTGCCAGGCAGTAGTAGAGATGCAGGGATGATGGAGCAGGCATTCTCATATTTCGAGAATGTGGTAGGCAGGACAGAAGTGAAAGGGAAGGTGCTGGCAGAGAATGTTTCAACTGGTGTTACACAGGTTTTATGTGACGGTCTGCCCAAGGATACGATTACTGCTCTCTCTGAAAAATATCCAGTGCCAGCAAATTGCTCTAGACTAGAGGTTGTCCAATGCAATGAGGAGGTTTTTAAACAGATATCCCCTGCCTCTAGAATGAGGGACGCATCCTTGCAGAAAGTGCAGGTATCGCTTATGAAAGGCATTACTGCTGTTTGCAGGGCTATGGAGATGGTGAAAGGAGATAACAAAGAAGTACTGGAAAATATTTCGGATGGAGTCGCTTTGCTCACCAATGCCTCTCATAGTTTGGATATTTATAGAAGACAGTCACTTCGCGGTGAAATTAGAGATGACCTCAACGCTCTCTGTACCGCTTCCTATCCTGTTAGTGACAAGTTATTTGGGAGCAACATTAAAGATAAGATTAAAGACATGAACGATTCTATTCGAGTGGCAAAAACCACAAGGAGATTTTCCCCGTACCCGTCCCATGGCCAGAAAAGGTTTCCTTTTTTAGGCAAAGGTCAACCATGGAAAGGTCAAGGAGGGGGGACAAACACCTTTCGGGGGAATACAAGGACATGGAACAACCACAAACAACACCACAAGCAACACACATTCAAAAGGAGGAATTAAAGGATAAGGTAACCCATTTGCATGGGGGCAGAACTAAATTATTTATATCTACTTGGAAAATGTATACCTCTGATCCTTTTATTATTCAATGTATTTCTGGATGTGCAATTGATTTTTTGTCCCCTCCTGTTCAAATGAAACCAGCTCATACTATCCAATTTAAACAGGATGAAAAGTTAGCTTTACAGGAGATGATAATACAATATGAAAGGGATGGTGTTATCCAGAAATGTACACCGGAGGAGGGTGATTTTGTTAATAATGTTTTCCTTAGGGAGAAACGTGCTATACCCGGTGAGCAGAGGAAAAAGTATCGAATGATATTAAATGTAAAACATCTCAACTCCTTTGTGCGTTATCGCCATTTTAAAATGGACACTTTACATTCTTGTTTACAACTTATAGAACCTAAATGTTTCATGGTTTCGCTAGATTTATCTAATGCATACCATTCTTTGCCCATGCACCCAGATTTTACGAAATTTCTTAAATTTGTTCATAATGAATCGTTATACCAATACCTTGTTCTTCCGCAGGGGTTCCGTGATAGTCCTAGAATCTTCACTAAAATCATGAAACCTATTGTTGCTCATCTGCATCTTAAGGGAATTATATGCAGTTTGTATATTGATGATTTTTATATTCAGGGCCCTTCTTATGAGGAATGCGAACATAATTTGAAGTACACGACCAATATTGTGCGTTCGTTAGGATTTGAAATATCAGATAAGTCTAACTTAACCCCATCTCAAGAAATGGAGCACTTAGGGTTTGTACTCAGTTCCTTGGATATGTCAGTGACTTTAAGTGATAAAAAGAAAGATCAGATTATTTGTATGATTGAGAACCTTCCTTCTTCCATCTCAGTTAGATTTTTAGCTAAGATTATCGGCATGTTAGTCGCCTCTTTCCCTGCTGTTGAATATGGACCTTTATTCTATAGAAGTCTTGAGTGTCAAAAAATTGAGGCTCTCAAACAAGTATATAACTTTGATAGATATATTAAAGTTTCAGTTCAATCTTTTATTGAATTAGAATGGTGGAAGTCTGAAGGCGTCCACAGTAAGAAACGATTACATATAGATAACCCTTCTTTTGTGATGAGAACTGATGCTTCAGGTCATGGCTATGGAGCAATTATGAATGATGTTGCCACACAGGGTATGTGGACGGAAGAAGAGCAGATGGATCACATCAACGTTCTAGAAATAAAAGCAGTTTATTTAGGACTTCAATCTTTGTGCAAAGATATTTCCAATTGTCACATTCGGGTAGAAGTAGATAATATGACAGCTGTTTCTTACATTAATAACATGGGGGGAACCCATTCAGTTAAATGCAATGACATCACACGAGAGTTAATTTTATGGTGCAAAACCAGGGGAATATGGATTTCAGCATGTCATATTCCCGGAGTGGAAAATACCATTGCTGATGATTATAGTAGAAAATTATCTATTCATACTGAGTGGTCGCTTAATCGAGCAGAGTTCAATAAGCTTTGTGATCATTTTGGAAATCCAGAAATTGATCTTTTTGCTTCTAGAACCAATTTTCTTATTCCCAAATATATGTCGTTATATCCTGACCCATCTGCCTGTGCCATTAATGCCTTTTATCATTTATGGGCTGGATTTGTGTATTTATTCCCTCCATTCAATATGATCCCCAGGGCTCTACAAAAGATACAACAAGACAAAGTATCGCGAGCGTTGGTGATAGCACCAATTTGGCAAACACAGACTTGGTTCCCCAAACTTATGACTATGCTGATAGCGCCCCCGGTCCATCTAAAAGCCTCAAAACACCTATTGACATTGGCATCAGACAGGGCAGCTGTGCACCCTTTGTATCCAAAACTAAAGTTGATGGCTTGTCTCTTATCAGGGCAAAAATCCGGAAACAAGGAGTTTCCAAGCACGCCTTAAAAATAATTATGAAAAGTTGGCGTCGCAACACCCAAAAACAGTACAATAGTTACTTACTGAAATTTATCCAGTTTTGTGATGCTGATGGGGTGGACCCTATGAGTAAAAATGTTCAGACTACTATAGCTTTTTTGACAATATTATTTCAATCTGGATTGGGATACAGTGCCATCAATACAGCGAGGTCAGCAGTGTCAACATTGAACGAGACCGGTTCAGATCCGCTAGTGTGTAGATTTATGAAAGGTGTATTTCATTCTCGACCCACTCGTGCCCGTTACACTACTGTTTGGGACATATCTACTGTGTTAAATTATTTAAGATCACTTTCCCCTGCTCGTGATCTTAACCTTTTTATGTTAGGAGCCAAACTTCTTATGCTATGTGCTCTAAAAAATTTTTGTTTTGTTTGTTTGTCTTTTTGCTGTTGGTTAACTTCCATCTATATTAAGTTTTAAAATATGTATGACATGATATATCTCATGATTTGTATTGATGTTTTTCAGATGGTACCATGATATCAGGTCCAGGCACAGAGAATGTCACCCCACACCAACAGCAAATGGCCCTGAAGAAACGACTGCAAGAGTTAGAAGATACAGTGAACTGCCCAATATGCATGGAACGTCAGCGAAACCGTGTTTTTCTCTGTGGTCATGCGACTTGTGGGCAGTGTGCTGAGTCTCTTCGTACATGTCCAATTTGTCGGAAAGTTATACATAAGCGCATCAACCTATTTTGATCTTTTTTCTATGCATCGTTTTCTATAATCGAAAGCCTGAAATGTAATGTGGTTAGTGACTGTGTCATTGAAAAAAGGTCATTGAAAAGAGGATTGAAAGAAATCGAGAGGGAGAGAGAGAGAGAGACAGAGAGAGAGAAGAGAGAGAGATTATGGCACTCTATTGAGAGACTATTTTATGGGTTGTCATTGTTAAACTTGCAACTGCTGTTTTTGTAATTCTTGCAAAAGAAAAGTTGGCCATGCATTGTGTCAGTGCTACTACAACACTCTCTTTGGTAATAGAATTTTCTGTTTAATTTTTGATTATTTTGTGTAAAATCAAACTAATTTTTTTCCATCGTTACAAATGTTAATATGTGAATCTTTAAGTTATTTCGTCAAATGCAATTTAGTAATTATAAGTATTTATATATACTGCTTCGATGGACTTGATAAGTTCACAGCTGCTGAGAAGTTGACTTGGGGAATCTCAGGAGAAAACAAAAGTTGTATTGGTGTTTTATGAGAGACATGCGATCTTACCATGTAAGTGAAGTTTGTCTCTGATTCTATCGCCGCTAGTCACACTTAAGATATGGATAGCCACATGTGCTGAGAGGTTTTATGAACATAGTTCTCCTCGCTAAGACTGGAAGTCAATCTCTTCTCCTCTTTTTGCATCCTGAAGGTCTTTTTTATGTCTTCGCTAGACAGAAACTTGCTTTGCTCAACTGTTACATCGCTGATGCACTGTAGGTTTCCAGAGTCTCTTTACTCTCTCTGTCAGTGTTTTGCTGTGTACCAAGGAAGGTTTTGTTCCTCGTTGAGATTTACTACCTTTTACCACGGAACGGCATTGCAGTGAGGAGGACCGACAATCGTTTTGTTTTCATTTCCTCGGAGAGGAGGGGGAAGCTGATGGAGAGGAGGAAGGGGATGATGACGAGGACAACTTTGACTTTCTCTTCCTTTTTCTGCCTCTTGATATCTGCTTGACAGTTTTGTTTGGCTCACAATCGCCTTTAATATAAGCTCTTGTGAGCTGTCCTTTTTCTTCATTCATTAAACCTGATTCATGTTTGTTTTGTTTTTAAGGGTTTTACGGCGCTTGCAACACATTTAGGTTATATCAGCGCCAGTAAAAAGGAAGAAAATGGGATAGTAAAAAGTTCTAGAATTACAATTAAAGCACCCAAGAAAAAGTAAGACAAAGGGGAACTGAGAACAAATAGGGATCAGATGTAGATTCCAAGAGCATACCACCAATGTACTTAGTTTGAAATCACCTACAAGTCTCATCCAGACACAAGCACAAAATCCAACAAAGAGGAATACACTCAAATGCTTACATTATACATTCAAAATAAAAATAATAATACATAACAGAGAGATGATTTACAAGGAAAAAAATATCATCTCCCAAAACAATAACTATGCATTTGACTGTTTCCCTCCCAGCTAGGACTCCGGCCAGAGCCAGGACAAAACCAAGTAATCTCATTCCAAGACAAAAGACAGAAAGCATGTTGGAAAACAGATATAAGGGGATAGAAGACACAGTATGTACCTCCCTGCCCGCTATGGGAGGTCAGGATCCCCACCCAGAAACCTGATTCAGTTTCAATAGTCATCTCCTCATCATGGAGAGGGGTAAAATTTCCTCCTCGGATGAAGCTATAATGATAAAGGAATGGGTAGTCAAATGAGATGAGGAAATAATTTATATTTATACTCGCTGTGTATTCAAGAATTCTCAAAAAATTTGAGACTAAGCAAATATGAATTTTACTAATAGTGGTCCAAAAGGTACCCAACAAAAGAATAATCCAAAGTAAAAATGAATGATTCAGGTACTGAGAAAACGGGAATGTGACTGACTGGTATGGCAGACAGCAGGAAATGACTGGTGGCAGGAAATGCAGCCTCCTTACGATCTACCTACGAAGCCCTGGGGGCTTGTGAGATTAACTTCCATACCAGATGCGGTACTAATTAAATTTTTTGTGTTGGAAAAGTATGAAGGCAGATATCTTACCAGCATAAAATAACAGATTTAGTCAATGGTCTTACCACGCCCAGTTCTAGGTTAAAGCCTATGTAGTTAGAGACTAGAAAAAGGCTGAAGCCTACGAAGTCAGAGATAGAAAAAGCTAAAGCCTATGGAGTCAAGAGACTAGAAAAAAGCTAAATCCTACGGAGTCAGAGACTAGAAAAAGCTAAAACCTATGTAGTCAGACTTCAGAGACTAGAAAAAGCTTGGAAGAACCATTTCTTAAGTCACTTGTTTTGCTCAGACCTAAGACTAGTTATTTTGTCTAGTCTGGTAAAGGACTAAATCTAGTCACCCTATATATAAGAATGGGCCGGGTCAGGGAAGTAAAACTGTTTGCATGTGGACTTGGAGAGTTCAAACTGAAAGAGTCTAAGAATTTGAAACTCCATCTCATTGTTAAAAAGTGATTTGAACCCATGTTTTGAAACTCCAAAAGGGTTGTAGAAAAAAAATCCATAAATTATTTTTGTTGTCATCGTCATCATTATCATCATCATCATCGTCGTCGTCGTCTTCGTCACCACCAGTTTATGCGTTGAAAATATAAATGAGCCTTTTATGAACTGAAATTGAAACACAACTGCTATTATTTTTCAATCTGATCACATTTTTTTTTGTTATAGAAAGATTATTTTGATTGGAATTTCACCACAAAAGAGCCTTTGTTTGATGAAATAATTGTCATAAGCCTGATAAAAATGTGTCCAGAATTGATAAAATTATAATTTTTATCTTTTAAAATATTTTTAACAAAACTAAAATGTTTGTAAAATTTAGCACAAATAAAAATTAAAATCTATCCAAGGAAAATGAAAGTTAGAAAGTTCAGGCAATTGTCGAGTTCATATGCTGAGACAACACTATACTCTGGTCAATGCCGAGGTAAAATGTTTCACCTGGATTATATTTTTATTTCAATTTATATTTTTAGATTCTTTTCTGTTGAAATTCTAACAAACATGACAATGGCCATCTTCTCTGCAGTGCATTGTGGGATGAGACGATTGGGATCATTTGCTATCTATCTAATAAAACCATAAGACCTCCTATAGTGGCCAGGGAGGCACTTACTGTGTTTTCCAACATTCTTTCTTCTTCTTGGAATGAAAGATTACTTGGTTTTGTCCTGGCCCTGGCTGGGAGGAAAACCGTCAAATGTGTCGTTAGAATTTTGTGAGATGATATTTTTTGCCTTGTAAATCATCTCTCTGTTATGCACGGTATTCTTTTTGTTTTACATATATCTGATTTGTAAATATTACTCTCCCATTTTCTGCCTTATTTACTGGTGTTGATATGACCTAAATGTGTTGCAAGTGCGTAAACCTTCTGAAACAATCTATGAAATACTTGGTTGCTTTGTAGATGCTTTTGATATCATTAATGATTTTCATTATCAGTGAAGATATGGGAGTATTTTTTTTTGTCTCTTACTTGGTACAGGGGTGAATCTCTTTCCTTTACTTATTTTCATATGTTCTCCTATTTTCAACTTTCAACCTTTCAAACACAAGAAAATGTACAACAAAGGGACTCGTTCAGATGGAAAAGCAGATATCAATAGCAAGCTATCAGTATGCCTCTGTAAAAAAAAAATAAAAAAATAAAACCCCCCAAAAAACCTACAAACATTAACAAAATAAACATGGTGTGCTTTGCATTTGGACTTGTGGGTAGCAGGCAATTTATCATGCTCTAAAGAGCCCTAGGGATGCGATTTTTGATTGTTATCCATCTACCAGCACTGTTTTCAAATTGGTAACATTCTAGCAGGTATGTTATTTTTGAATGAAATCAATATTATGTGACATATGGCTATCAGTATCAGAAATTGATTCATTCTATTATCAGTTTTGCCTGGATCAATCCAACACAAGGATAAAAAGGAAACACAGTGAATCATATTCGCGTCTTTCATATTACTCATACTTAATGTAAACATTTATTGCTATTATTGAGTCTTAAATGTTGATAATATTCATTAATTTATTGTCATTGTATTATAAAATTGTTTTATCATTCTTTTCGGGGTATTATTTATTTATTTATTATTATTATTATTACTATTATTATAACCACTATTATTATTATTTTTTTATTATTATTATTATTATTATTATCATCATTAATATTATTATTATTATCATCATTAATATTATTATTATTATTATTATTATTAATGTGTTGGGGGTTCCTGATAGCTCAGTTGGCAGAGCATTCGCTTCACATGCAAAGGGACTGTGATCGATCCTGGGTACAGTCGAGATCTTTTTCTTACCCCCCCCCCCCCCCCCCCTGTCCACCCAGCAGTGAATGGGTAGCCGAGTCTGTTGGATTTGTTGGAAAGTACTTTGCAACAGACTGGTGTCCTATCCAAAGGATAGCAAGCAATTGTTATTGTCCGTTTCGTGCTATAGAAACTGGGATAAAATCCGGCTCCATGGGCCGAATGGCTCTGAAGGCCTACTACTATTATTCTTGTTGTTATTCTTACTTGCTTTTATTGAATTAACTAACGATATGTAAAATCCTTTTCATTTATATGTTATAAAATGTAAAACCTAAACAAAATAAACTTCATCATTAAATATGAATTGCGTGTGTCTAAAGCTCAATTTTATATGTGTATCTATATAGGAAGAAGAGCGGCTATATGGCATAAGGTTCCAGCTTAAGTGTAGACAATGAGTGAAATAGCTCATTTAAAGCAAAAAGACTAGGTGGTGTTCCTGACCTCCCATAGTGGGCAGGGAGGCACTTGCTGTGTCTTCTATCCCCCTGTATGTTTTCAAATTGCTTTCTCTGCCATAGTGGGCAGGGAGGCACTTACTGTGTCTTCTATCCCCTTTTATCTGTTTTCCAACATGCTTTCTGTCTTTGTCTTGGAATGAGATTACTTGGTTTTGTCCTGGCCCTGGCCGGAGTCCTAGCTGGGAGGGAAACAGTCAAATGCATAGTTATTGTTTTGAGAGATGATATTTTTTTCCTTGTAAATCATCTCTGTTATGCATTACTATATTTGTTATTTTGAATGTATAATGTCAGTATTTGAGTGTATTCCTCTTTATTTGATTTTGTGCTTGTGTCCGGATGAGAGGTGATCTCAAACTAAGTACATTGGTGGTGTGCTCTTGGAATCTACATCTGATCCCTATTTGTTCCCAGTTCCCCTGTCTTACTTTTTCTTGGGTGCTTTAATTGTAATTCTAGAACTTTTTACTATCCCATTTTCTTCATTTTTACTGGCGCTGATATAACCTTAATGTGTTGCAAGCGCCGTAAAACCCTTAAAAAAACAAACAAAACAAGGGCAATTCCGTGTAATCCCATTCGAAGACAAAGACAGAAAGCAATTCAGAAACCAGATATTAGGGAATAGAAGGCACAGCAAGTGACCTCCTGCCTACCATGGGAGGTCAAAAGACCCCCCCCCCCCCCCCCCCCCCCCCACACACACACACAAGTCATACAACGATGAGTGAAAACAAACAAGTATTCAGCACGATTTTTTTTCCATAAACATTGACGTCTCACCAAGACGAATCTTTTAATAATACATGATGCTATGACTAACAATGCACACGAGGCAAATTGAATGCAATGTGTGAGCAGGTAAGAATAGAATAGTACATGACATAATAACTCAAAACAATGATTGTAAAATAGAATAGATTATTAACAACAACAAAGTATAGTATTATAATCTCCTTTTTTTTCCTCTTAAAATCAGGAATTCTTTCTTTTTAACTGTTGCGAAATGATTCGTCACAGCAGTCAATAACAATTGTTTATATGGCATTATCATTTAATATACACACAACCAATCTCAAGGTGGGTTTAATATTCTCCTGTTTGTAAATCAATGGGTTAATGTAAAATTTAATATTAAAAAAAAAAACAACCTAAAATGAAGAAATAAACTAAAGATGTGATGGTACTATGACAATAATCTTTCATAATAACATATCGAAAGGAGTTATCAATGAATGATAATTACATACAAATAACAACATGTGTATGGATATAATATAAATCACACAATTACAGATCTTCAGTTTTCAACATAATATTAGTTAGCTGTCATTATTTGTGTGTTGTTTGTAAGATGTAAAGTATGAATGACTGACACTATGTGATTCAATACATTTGGCGTTTAACTGAGAGGAGACATGAGCCGTGTGCTATAATTTTCAATCCACCTTCAATCCAATATTCTCGTCAAAAACAATGAAATATTATAAGATACATAAATCTTTAATTCTGATCAAAGGTGATGACTACAATTTGCTTTTAGGTGTTTTGCAATAATTGCTTTACTTTTATGTCATTTCAGCTCAGTCCCAATAAAAGTAAAAGAAGGTTCCCAAGAAAGATGATGGAACAGTCAATAGTCAAAAGATTTTAGACCTAGAGTTCAACTATGCGTTCAAGCACCAAATAAAATGTAAGACTAAAAAGGACTTGGTCAAACATGGAACTAAAGTATATCCCAAGAGTTATCTGTACTGACATAAGCATAGGGGAAAACAGAAGAGTGATTCAGAAATAATAACAATATATAACATACGTACAAGAAAATACCCCCCCCCCCCCACCCCTTCTTTACAAACCATTTTTTTTAAAGAAACAGAGGAATCATAGATTTAACTGTTTCTTTCTCGTTTAAGAAATACAGCCAGGAAAGGACGGAACCAAGTAACCTCATTCCAATACAAGAAAAGGGACTAACATGGAAGGGGAAATCAGTTAAATGGAGATAGAGGAGAAAGTATGAGTTGTTTTTTAAAAAAAAAATGATTTTAAGGCTTTTACTACACTTTAGACGTAATAAGGCCCACTATGGGAGGAGAAGAGCCCATCCAGCAGTAAGAGTTGGAATTACCCGGCCCACCATGCGAAATCAGAAACCCAAACCTCTCCCTCCATTGTGATAAAAAATGATTTTTAACGTAATATCAATCTTTAGTTTTGTACTTGAAGTTCACTCCCATTTTAAACGGCCACAAGAACAGGACATCCCTCAGCTTAACATCTAACCCGATATGAGATTGCAAAGCACCTTACTGTAACATGATCTAACAGTTATTAAATTAAATGCAGTTTGGTTACACTTACTTAAGGAGCACAGCTATTTAAAATGCATGTGTAGTTCAAGCTACACAAGGTTCATCACTACCAGAATGTCGCTTATATTTACACACTATAATATATACAATTGTTTCGATCTAAAAACATCGCAGAACAAGGGGCTTTGTCTGAACTAGCCTTTGACACATTTCCCTGCACAAGAACCTTAAAATCATTGCTATTTAAAAAAAATATAAATTGAGAACTCTCATTTCATTTCTTAATCTTGCAAATTGCAACGTCGTTTAGTTAAAGTACAATGGGTTTTGGGTCAAATTTATGTAAAAACAATGCCTAGAAAAAGGAAGATGGAAGAAATACAGAACAAGAGACTGTTGGATACACAATTTGTGCTCGCGACCCTCTTAGTCTTTTATGATGACACCTACTGGCTTTTGCGGGTCAATAATAGAACTGTTACATCACTGAGTCCCAGCAAACTCTATTTCCCCAGATTGTATTGATCAATGTGCAATTATCTCATTGCGTATAGTCAGTGTAATGCACACAAACTAATTCACTTCGTTGATGATGATGATGATAGTAGTAACAGTGAGTAGTAATAAAAGTAGTAGTTGCAGTATTATTATTATTATTATTATTATTATTAATATTATTATTATTATTATTATTATTATTATTATTATTATTATTGGTGGTAGTAGTAGTAGTAGTAGCGATGGTGGTGATAGTAGTATATTAGCAGCTGCGGCGGAAGAAGAAGAAGAGGAGAGGAAAAGGGAGAAGAAGTAGTAGCAGTAGAAGATGATGATAATGAAGGAGGAAAAGACGGATAATCAGCAAGTAGGTTTTAGTTAATGGTTATCAATAAGAAGAGGGGGAAAAATGCAATGAAAGATTAAAGACAAAATTATATGCACCATTGAAAACTTTTCAAACTTTAGGTGCGCAGTGAATCTTTTGTCTCTTTCAAAGTAATATTAAAATGTTTTTCTTTATTCTCTTCAATGTTTCAAAATTTAAAAAAAATAAAATTAAAAATCAACACAGTGTCAGTGAGACAAATGGCATTTAAAGATAAGATATGAGTAACAGTTTGAAAACAAATATGACGGCAAATGATGGCACAAGTCAGATTGAGATTGCTTCTTTTGTCGGTCCCTCCAGATACAATTTATCAAGTCAGGAAAATAGCATTCCAGACCTGCCTACTGTTACGAAAAATTCGTAGAATTACGAAATTTTGGCTCTAATTTCAGAACTCCATGAGTCATTAAAAAATGATTGAAAATGAAAGTTGATGTCAGACTTATTTTATTTTAAGGATTTTGAAGTTTCATTTAATCCTTGTGGGGTAAAATCATTGTATTTTCAGTTAACTATAGTGAATACAATCTTTATCTCCTAAAAACTACGTATTTTCAAGTAGACAGGTCTGTATAATAAAGCCAGAAAAATAGCATTGTTACTATTCATGTATGCTGACAAACTCGGTAAAATAAACAACAAAACAAAAATCAACAATATCCACTTAATTGACGTGCTCTGGAAAAAACTTGTATTTAAAAATTTCTCCAAAAATCTCGCTCTTCAGATATCAATCTACTTAAATGACCCCCCATCGTGGCAAAAACTCTCAAACCTGGGACTTTACGAAGCATTTAATAAAGTCCCAGGTTTGAGAGGTTTTTGCCAAGATGAGGGTCAATATTTGAAGGACAAGTATTCTAGCCAAATTTTTCAATACAAGTTTTTTTCCAGAGTACAGCAGTTAACTGGTTAAATGGGCAAGTGGAAATCGAGTGAAGTGTATATGAAAATATCAAAATCTATAAATCAATAAGATAATGATTAGGTAAAAATCATTTGACAATTTTTCAGAGGAAAGAGTGGCATTTAAGTTTGATACACAGGTTATATATGTCTATATATATATATATATATATATATATATATATATATATATATATATATATATATATATATATATATATATATATATATATATATATATATCTTTTAAATGGCAGGTGATTTTTTTTGTGTGTTTTTGTTTTGTTTTTTTGCTGTTGGCTTCTTCCCATCTCAAGCTCTTACACGACAATTGTAAATGAAAGTTTACAGAGTGAAAAACAAACAACAAAGTACCGATAATAACATGACCTTTACCCCTTATTAAAACAGGATAAAACAACAATGCTTATTTGGACAAGAATGCTGCTGAGGTTTGTGGGAAAAAAAAACAAACTTGTATAAATGCAAATGATCAAATTTGTAAAAATCAAAGCAATTCAAAAATCACATTATACTCTTTTAAAAACCCCGTTTTACCTAGTCTAGCTCACATTTCTTGCAAGTCTGAAAGTTTCTTTATATATTGTCTTCTATCAAGAAATTGATGGAGATGGTGTTTGTTGTTTATAAAGGTTTTACGGCTCTTATGCCACATTTATGTTTGTTTTGTTTTTTAGGGTTTTACAGTGCTTGCAACACATATCAGCGCCAGTAAAAAGGAAGAAAATGGGATAGTAAAAAGGTCTAGAATTACAATTAAAGCACCCAAGAAAGGTAAGACAAAGGGGAATTGGTTCAAATAGGAAACATGTAGATTCCAAGAGTACACTATCAAAGTACTTAGTTTGAGATAACCTAAATATCTCTCATCCAGACACCTGCACAGGTCCTCACATGAGAGGGACACACTCAAATGTTAACAAATCATATATAACATGTGAACAAAACATAAAACAGTGCATAAGAGAGAGATGATTTACAAGGAAAATAACATCTCCCAAAATTATAACTATACATTTGACTGTTTCCCTCCCGCCAAGGATTCCGGCCAGGGCCAGGACAGAACCAAGTAATCTTATTCCACATCAAAGACAGAAAGCATAGAAAGGATAGATGATACAGTAAATGCCTCCCTACCTACTTTGGGAAGACAAAAGTCCTCACCCAGTGATTAAGATGATATTAACTTCAAGACTACATTCCTTACAAAACATACTTTCTTCCATAATTTACTAGCTATCAACAGACCTACATGTTGTGCCAAGAGAGCAGTAACAGCTATATAAATTTACTTAAATGTGTCACTTTGAGGTTCTGTCCCTTTGTTTAAATGGTAAGATTTGATAACAGATCAGAATAAGCCCTAACCTCACTTGAAAAAAAGTTTTTTTTTAAAGATTGTGCTTTTTAAATATCGATAGGGTGCTGCTAAACGCAATGAATTGTTCTGTTCTTTTGACCTGACAATATTGAGTAAGAACACCAGTATATATTATAACTTCGTTTAATGAAGTTTTACTGGTTATAATTTGCACATGCAAATATTGATTTTCTTGGACTGTTATGGGTTTCCAAGATTGTTTCCAATTCGACAACACAAGAGCAAATTAAAATAAAACATTTTACTTTGACTTGAAAACTTCCATTATGAGGTCCGAAAACATTCCTGTCAGAGATGTACGGAGGACATAATCATAATTACTGTGATGCAGAGTCATAGCCTAACACCACTCCACACCACACAAATGTTGTGTTTTTATCTCCCATGTTGAAGCAGAAAAATTTGTGCGGATTGGATTGCATTGGAGAAGCCAACTACAAATGTGTCAAGTGTGTACCATATTGTTGCATAAATATGCACATACATGCAGACTGAACTGAGAACTCAAGAACACAAAACCGTTGATTAGGATTAGGAAAAATGTATCTATTCTAGCAATTAAAAAAAAAAAAGTGATGAAACAAAATTCCCTTTAATTCTTTGATATTATTTCACTATCGGAATAAGCACATTCACAGATACTAATATTTCACATCAGCAGATTAAACACATTCATGTTTCTAAATCCGGAGATCATTGAAAAGAAATAGAGGTACACAAATCCCCTGAAAACGAATTGTTCACAATATCTTATCAGCAGTTATTGTCTTTGTCAATCAAGCAAAGACCATCAATAATTCACATTCCAACTTTCACACCGCTAATATCTGGCACTACATCAGGGGGAGGGGGGTGCATAAAATAATTCAATTAGAATAATGAAACTGGAGTATTTTTGCTTTGTTTTCACTTCAATAACTGTGAACTCATTCTTCCTAAAAATAGCAAATTAATTCAAATCATAAATTTACAATTGTGCCCTTCATCTTAAAACGGTATTATGTCCAGATGAACAAGATGCTTAAAAAGTTAAATCAAAGCTAAACTAATCAAAAATTTAAATTATCGGTATCCAACACTCTAAATTATAATAATAATATTCATTCTCCTCAGCATAGCACACAAACTCAACGCAAGTCTGATATTTCTGGCTATACTATAGATTCAATTTTCATCATCTTAATCATCACAATTTAGACTTTGACACTCCATTTCATCACCTAGTTCATCCCAGCGTCATACCAGATAAAGGCAGTGAGTTACTGATCCAATCATAAATAGTCAAACAAGACCAATCATCTCAAATCAGTATATATTATCATGTCGCAGTGAATCGGGGGTAATAAATGGATTTAAATATCAAACTGACCACAAAGTGGGATTTTGGGTTTATGCTTCATATTAAACTATTTCTATACGTCTATTTCCATCTTGAAAACATAAAAAACAAGTGAAATGGAATAAAAGCTTCAATGTATGAATGAGATAATAATAATAATGTGGATAGATGAATTTTCATTCATCATGTTTTGTTGACAGAGGGGAAACCTGAAACGTTCACATTATCTGACTTCATCAATTAAACGGAATCTTCCATTCCATTTGACTATTGTGATTTATGTCTTCCAGCTTCAAGCAGCAACATTTGTATTATTATATCTTTAACCAGTTATCTGCTGTACCCTGGAAAAACATGTATTTAAAAATTTGGCCAGAAACTCGTCCTACAAATATTGATCGATTTAAATGGCCTTCATCTTGGCAAAACCTCTCAAACCTAGGACTTCATGGATTTAAATGACCCTCACCTTGGCAAAACCTCTCAAACCTGGGACTTCGTGAA
The DNA here is from genome assembly GCF_034508935.2 of Berghia stephanieae. Taxonomy (NCBI): domain Eukaryota; kingdom Metazoa; phylum Mollusca; class Gastropoda; order Nudibranchia; family Aeolidiidae; genus Berghia; species Berghia stephanieae. The sequence continues at coordinate 63,119,732 of NC_088363.1, read as the reverse complement.
GTCCCAGGTTTGAGAGGTTCTGCCAAGATGAGGGTCATTTAAATCGATCAATATTTGAAGGACCAGTTTTCTGGCCAAATTTTTAAATACATGTTTTTCCATAGTACGGCAGTTAACTGGTTAAAACATATACATATGAAACTGATCCAGACTTCATTTTAGAACTATAAATCAAGTGTTTAAATCACCCCGACATAACACCATTTGGAGGCAGTGGATCACAAACGGGGCCCCAAGGACCCAACTTTTCTCCTCATCAGCAGTAGCACAGATATAACCCAGCAGCATAGGTACCTAAATAATTATCCAAAACTTCATATCAGTTGAAGATGAGTAATGTGTACACTTTTATTTGAATAGAAGATAAATAATTTTGCCACACACTTAAAAAACATCGTTTATTTTATTTTCATCTGAGAACTTTTACTTTTATTTCTTTCTTTCTTTATTTAATTATATAGAGCACTTATAGCACACTATCCACTAAAACATGTTCAAAGTGCAAAGTGTTCAAAGTCTCCCGCCAATGGCAACACTTAACACGTAGGACAAGAGATGATGCCCGTATGGTGATATTACAATTAATTTTCATCACTGCTAACGATCAGGTACTCATTTAACACAAGAGTACCTTGAACCCGGGACCTCCCTGTTCGTAGGCTTGTATCATATCAAAAGACCACAAAGCCACACTTGAACTATTGACAGATCAAGAGGAGCCCAATCTTATAGAAAGTCTAAAATCTGAGACTGGAAAGACAAATATATGTTTTGTCAATGTTGGCAGAAAACTTATCAGAAAATATTCTTTTTATCTAAAACCACATTTTAAGCTCGCTCTCCACCTGAATCTGCTAACCCTTTGTCTGAGGTAGTGACCCAACAACTTAAAATTGAATCTCTTTTAAAATCAAAATGTCATTTACCATCTGAAATAAAATACAGATACATGCTTTCCAAATTCCTACTGAAATCTAACAAGAGATGCTATTAAAGTAATCAAATCCATACTTGCTGCAAATTTCCCTTCTGGATATAGTGGAACCTCTGTATATTTAAGTGATGGTGGGACCAGCCTAAAAGCCATGTTATAGCCGAATCTCAAATGGTGTAGCAGAGTAGTAAGTACCTGATGCACGCACACACACGCCCCTGTTATAGCCAATTAAGCTGGTAAATTTTACTCAATACAAAGAAGGAGAAAAAAAGGGGGGATTTTAAAGACCCTGTTATAACCGTATGTCTGTTATTTTTATATCCGGACCTGTTTTACTTATGCTCCACTTTGTTTTGTTTGTTTTTAAGGGTTTTACGGCGCTTGCAACACATTTAGGTTATATCAGCGCCAGTAAAAAGGGGAAAAAATGGGATAGTAAAAAGTTCTAGAATTACAATTTAAGCACCCAAGAAAAAGTAAGACAAAGGGGAACTGGGAACAAATAGGGATCAGATGTAAATTCCAAGAGCATACGACCAATGTACTCAGTTTGAAATCACCTACAAGTCTCATCCGGACACAAGCACAAAATCCAACATAGAGGAACACACTCAAATGCTTACATTATACATTCAAAATAATAATAATATTACATACCAGAGAGATGATTTACAAGGAAAAAAATATCATCTCCCAAAACAATAACTATGCATTTGACTGTTTCCCTCCCAGCTAGGACTCCGGCCAGCGCCAGGACAAAACCAAGTAATCTCATTCCGAGACAAAGACAGAAAGCATGTTGGAAAACAGATATAAGGGGATAGAAGACACAGTATGACAAACACCCATATTTTATTACTCCCAACCGTGATCTAAAGCCAGAAGCAATGTTTGTTCAGTCTACATACATAATTTTCAAACAGGTACTGCTATTTTTGCCTATGAATGAGAATGGCAAGCCAATGGCATTGTGGTAAGTCACCTGCTTGTGAATCAGAAGGTCATGAATCAAACTCCACGAGAGACATTTATATTTTTTTTCCTTTGTAACCTAAAAGTTTTAAAGGCTCTGTCCTATACAGTCTTACTTAATGTACACAGACTTAAAGATGGAAATGTATTGAACAAATCAAAAGTTTCAGGCTCAAAAACCCTTCTTCAAAATGAAATTTTCTGTTTTAAATTTTATTCGTTTTCGAGGCGGGTATTATCATTTTTGCTCAATATTCTTTTACAGAACACAACTTCTTCCAGCTTAGTATTCAACAAGGGAAAATGCTACCTTTTTAAAATGATCTAAAATGTTTAGATGTTAGACTATAAAACTTATGAAACTTTTTTTTGTCCATGAATATGTTTGAAAAGGTAAAAATGGGGAACGTCTCAATTCTGCACTTCTCTGGTCCGCGCTTTTCTAACAGCAAAAGACAAGGAAACTGACGTCATGCACTAGAAAAACAAAAGAACAAAACAAAACTAAATGAAATCCAGAGATGAGTGAGTGTGAAATGATAGGGCGGAAATAAAGCAGACGGTAAAATCCATAAATGGCACAAAAAGATATTTAAAAAGCCACTCCCCTGGCAGTGAGAGGAAAATGGTAATACATTGAAGTATCAAAATGACTCGTGTCAATGCCAATGAGACTGCTCTCTCTCTCTCTCTCTCTCTCTCTCTCTCTCTCTCTCTCTCTCTCTCTCTCTCTCTCTCTCTCTCTCTCTCTCTCTCTCTCTCTCTCTCTCTCTCCATATCTCTTTTTGTCATAAGCATTTCCTTCGGATTCAACATTTTCTTTTTCAACACAAACAATATGTCCTTTAAGTATAGCAAGTATTTCATTTGCTTCTGTTAAGTAGCTTGATCAACATGGTAAAAGCAGAAACAATAGAAAATATATTTTTATCATACCATAAATATACATTTTGTAGTGTTATGAGTGTGAAAACTTAAAACATGCACACTTATAAACAGACATACATAAAATGTTTCTCGTAAAGTCTTAGGTCCCGTAATATAAAAGCAAAAAGAATTATTCTTATTGATATGTCAAGACTGATTTTTAAATTCAATTTACATACTTATGACTGATATTCAGCCATTACTATTCTATTTATATATTTCGTGATCAGATTGGCAATCTAAACATATCGAATATAAAGATTTTCTGTGACAAAAACGTTCTTCAAATACACAATCAGGAGAGGCTTTTGCCATTATGATTTCCAAAATTAACTATCACTATTTGTCATACATGCTAAGCTAAACTAATTAAAACACAAATGCTCTAAGAATAGTTACTGGCATCTTTGATGATGAGAAAAAGTGAAATGAATGGGAAAAAAAACCCAACTTAAATTAGGTAATTTATTTAAATCTGAACTAATAACATACTACTTAATGTAGATTTAACTAAAGAAAATAATTTTTTTCATGGATGCCAAATGATTTTTGAAAAAAAAAACCCTGAAAATGAGCGGAAAGCATCACATCTCACCTACAAGGAATCTTGTCAATGAACCACCAAAAACATCTATCTTATCTCACCCCTTTACTTTGCAAGTGTATGGGGCCTTTTTGTATCAATTGAAATATTATTATTATTTGTCTTGAGAAGAAGGACATTCGTTGAGCTTCTTCTTAGACTTAGAGACAGGAAAAGCTGCTGAGGTGTGAACCAAAAAAAAAAAAACAACCCGGAAAAAGGTATAAAAACTGGACATTTGGCATCCATGAAAATTAAATTTAAATATGTCACTCTATTTCTAAACCAGCTGAAAAAGAAAGATATTGAGGGTATTCAACTCTAACAGTTTACCAGAGATGTGATTTTGAGAAAAACATGATAGAATGATTTATTCTCGAACTAACTGGTCATGTGTGTTTGTATCAATGACTATCCCCACCAAATAACGGGAGTGTGGTTAGTCTCTGTTGGTGACAAGTGTAGGGGAGTGGTTGGGCTTTAATATAAGCTTTAAAAATACACACTTTTACCGCCCATGGCGCTTGCACTGTCAGAATCAGACGCCAACATTATGATCTTTTCAAAAACCCTGCATTGAATTGCCATGGGTTTAGGGAATACATTTTGTTTGCAGTTTGTAGATGAAATGCCATAAAATCAACAACTTACAAAATAATTCTGAATTATGGACTAAAACTGCTGTGTGTGAGTGACAGAAAAAATGAATCGACTTTACTTCTAAATAATATTCTAAATTTTAAAATTAGGTGTAATATGTATCTGTTAACCTAACAGATTCTTTGTATATTGTACTGTGATAGGAACTCCACTGAATCTAACCTTAACAATAAATCCTTCTACAACCAACTTAAATACAGTTAAACCTGGCAGTACCGCTGATTTAACACAGATTGCACTAAATCCAATGATAAATCTATTCGATATGCTGCATACTGCCCATTTTTCCAATTATGATGGCAAAGCAAGGTTTCACTTTGTTAATATGTTCTCATCTTATCAATTAAAATCCATAACCGTTATTCAAACTGAATTAGGTGGTACTCTTTTTTTTTAAAATCTATCTTAGACCATAATGGTGATCAACGATTCATAGAATAGCACCTTGTAAAATCAAAATCCTAATTCTGGCATCCATGTTCAAATCACTTATGTCCCTGATAAGACAAGGAACAAATACTGCACTGCATTAATCAATGCATATTTCGAATACGATATGTTGTTGATGAAATCCAAACTTTTCAAAAAGATTCAGAAATGGGTTGTGTGTAAAGAAATCAAATAAAGTTCTAAAATAAATTTATAAAATGCAATAAAATTAACGAACTCCCCTTGCCCCCCTCCCCCTTGCAAAAAAAAAAAAAAAAACCCAAAAGAAACAAACCAAAAAAAATAAAAAATAAAACAAAACTTGCAAACAATATCAAAGCACCAATCTCCAAGCACATTTTATGATGAAGAGGAAAACCCTTATTGTGTCCTGTCACAACTTTTTTTTTCCTCAAAATTACTTGTAGGGAATCCTCTCTCCTTTTTATTGTGAAAATGAACAAGTGATTTTGATAGTATCAATGTGAAATAATAATAATAATAATAATCCAACAACTTGAGGCTACTTCCTCTAGTTCTGACTTAATTTCGTAAAGGGGAGAAGCAGCGTAAGTCTTCTTGACCCAGAGGTGATCGTGTACCCCCCTGCGTTGATAGGTTGCTGGGTAAATTTGCAGCACCCAGAGGCAGTTGGCTAGATGGAGTGCTGGCAGGGGGTGGGTGCTGAAGACCCCCGAGGCCTCCCATTCTCTGAGTCCCAGGGAAGTGGTGAGCTGCTGTCTGATGATATAAACCCATGTGGCCAAGAGGGAGAGGAAGAGAGCCCAGAGCAGAAGAGGATAAGGGGGATGAAGATGAGGGGAGCGAGGCAAGCGATGAGATGGGTGGGGCAGCTGCTGATGACGAGGAGAGTGAAGGGGTAGGTGGAAGATTTGATGATGTAGGGGTCGGGGTGGATGAAGCGCTGGTAGAAGACGATGGGGGAGCCTGCTGAAGCATTTGGTTGTGGGGGGAGAAGTGATCCCGAATGATGGGTACATTGAGCGAAGGAAGCTGACCACGCAGGTGCGAGTTGATGAGCTGTTGAGGGGACAGGAATCCGCCACTGCCGCTACCCATGCCCATGCCTCCAACTCCAAACTGGTCGCCTGATGAAGGGAAGTAATCCAGAGGTTCCTGTTTGATTTGTTTCATGATGCCCCCCATACCAAACCCTGTCTGACCCCCTACACCACCCATACCACCGCTGCCACTACTTCCACCTCCAAACCCTCCTCCTGGACCTCCCCTCAGCATTCCCTGGTTATGGGCAGGAATATGATTTCTGTTAGTGTTTCCATCACCACTGCTACCACTGCCGTTATTGCTGCTGTTTTCACTGTTCATATTGTTATTGTTGTTGTTATTATTCCCATTGCTATTACTACCACCTCCACTCCCACCACGACCACCACCCATGTCATTTCCAAAAACTTCACGGTCCCGCTGTTGATGATTGAAATTACCAGGCGAAGGAAATCGATCGTCGTAGCTGGACCCTTGCCCATGGCCTCCTCTAAGGTCTCCAAACCTGCTATTCAATAGCGCTGCATCCCTGAATGCTAGCTGGTCAGAAAAAGAGTTAAGAGGACCTCCCAGCCCAGGAGGCATCATGTTGTCTTGGAGACCAAATCGATTGGCAGATGCCAACAAAGCCAAGGGATCGGCACCCCTGGAAAAATTTCCCATACTGGAAAATGGTATCTGATGATTCAGGTCCTGACCTCTGCCTTCTGAACCCTGAAGCATTTGACCTTGGCCTGGACCTAAACCACCAGATGGCAGTCCTGGAAAATTTTCTCCCCTTGGGGGAGGTAACATCTGCTCTCCAACAAAGATGATTTCATCGTCTTCGTCGGAAGAAGTGGGACTTCGAGATCGTGATTTCATGGCACCCATTCCACCAGGGAAACCCCCATCTGTGGAAGAGTTGACAGGGACCATAGTTGGAGGATTTCCATACAGGTCTTTGTTTTTCCTTTTTCTCCTTTTCTTGGGACCTGGAGGAGCATGTTGGTCTACTGGCTTGATATGGATATGCATCTGAAAAAAAAAACAAAAGAAAAAACCCAATATATTGATACATAAGCTTTTAAATTGGCTTCACATCCACTTAATGTAGGTCCCAAGCAACATGCAACAATTAACATGTAGGATGAGACAGACCATCTGTAAATACAACACTGTTATAATAATAATAATAATAATAATAATAATAATAATAATAATAATAATAATAAATAATAAAAATAATAATAGTAATAATAATAATAATAATAATAATAATAATAATAATAATAATAATAATAATAATAATAACTCTGAGCTATTTTTTAAACAAAAAGTTAATAGGAATGAACCACTTGTCTGTGTAAAGAAAATTCAATGTCATCACTTACTTTAACAGGGGTCCCAATAGCTCAGTTGGTAGAACACTCGATTCACACGCAAAGGGATTGAGATTCATCCTCCAAGTGAAGGGGAGATTTTTTCCTGAACCCCCCCCCCCCCCCTTCCCCGCCTGATCACTCAGCATTGGGTAGCTGGGTGTGTCAGATCTGGTAGAAAGTACTTTGCAATAGACTAAGGTCATATCCAAAGGGTAGCAAGAAATTGCTATTGTCCCTTTCATGCTATAAAAAACAGGGATAACCTCTGACTTACCTTTAACGTATGAGACTTGAGACTGCTCTCATTGGTGTAGCACCTGTGACAGATCTGGCATTTATGGATACGCGTGGCTTCTTTCTTCACCTGGTCGTCATGATTACGCATGTGATGTTGAAGATTTGATAACTGGGCAAAGGCACGCTCACAGCCCTCAAACTTACAGCGGTAAGGCTTCTCACCTGGTAGGAAAGGGAAAGGTTAATCATTTTAAAAGGTGATACCCTTAATCAAAATAGAATAATTTCACCCTCCGAATGCAAGGGATGATACATACAGGGTGTTATGTGACAATGAGGTATATATGTAATTATTTTTAAAAGGATCATGTGAATACAATAGGCACACTTATAACAAACACGCTTAAAATGAATTGATGTGCTATCCCCTTCACACCCCACACCCCCCTCCCCCTCTACTTACTTTACTTCAACAAAATAAAGAAAAAAATTATTCTGCTTTGGATTATATTTTTTCTATAATATGGGCTCTACTGTATTTGTGTATCTGAGGATAAAGAATAGAGAGCACAATTAATAACCAATGTCCGAATTTTCTTTCTCTACACAAAAGTTACTGCTTAAAATGTCTCATTGTTCTCTACTGCTTTCACTGTAAAGACCACAAATAACAACATCTGCTCCCTTTTTTTTTTTTCTTCTCTTATATTCGAATTTTTATAAAGTCAACAATAACTATGGGTCATAATGACAGAGTTCAAATAGATCACAAAGAGATAGGAGGAAAAGTATATAATAATATCATCATAGAACAGCAGTTGTAAAAATGAAGGTGTGTCATTCGACTTCAATTAAAAATCACAAGTAAACAAAAGGCATAAAATGGAATACATGAATAAAATCCAAACAAAATCAAGAAGGCAGCAACAGGGATAATGTATGTCAAGTTTATTTCAAATCAAAAATATATTTTTGAAAAATAACAAACAATTTTCTAAATTAAAGCACTTGAAAATAACGATGCAACTGTTAACTGTTATTGTCATTATCTGAAATTCAGGAAACAATGAAGTTTATTTGATTTTACTGCTTTCTTTTTCCTTTTGTGGTGCTTACAAAATTAAATCATCTTTTCTTCTTATCCATTGTAGTAGTTAGAATATACCTATACAGTCAAATATCAAAATGCTCCTAATTTTCCTTATTATCAACTGTGTGCCTGGAACAGGTTTTTTTTCTATACAGTCCTTGTTGGTTCTAGTACACTCTCGGGAGAAGGCAAAACCCAAATGTGTTAAAATCCAAGCATCCGATGCTCATGGGAGGTAACCAATACATTAGGTCACGCTGGAATTTGGCTTTGTTGGATCCAGCGAGTACTGTATGTAAAAGTAAACCTTTAGAGCCATGAGGCTCATGGAGCTAGAGTTTATCCCAGTTTCTGTAGCAACAGTGACAATTGATAGCTACCCTTTGGTTGGACACTTGTCATGTTGCAAAGCATTTTCCACCAGAGCTAACAGACCCAGCTATCCAATCACTGCTAGGTAAAGAAGGTCGTTAGAAAGACACATGGACCCAACCAGCTCCTGTGTTATAAATTAAACTAACTGAAACCCCTTTCCTTACATAAAATCAAGTTAAAACGCATTATTATATACCCCAAACTACCAGTTCATAAATGCAATGGTAAAATATAAACAATATGTTTAATATATTTGATTTAGCTCTTTATATGCTCTTTGTGGTCTTTTAGTTTCTCTCAATAACATGTTTTTATTCATCTCTCTGTAGGTTCCTCCCATTATATTTCACCTTGACCTTCTCTCCTCCCCCCCCCCCCCTGTATTTTTTAACCCTAATATACGTAAAGTTTGAACTGGGTTTTTTCTGTAACTGTCTGACATCCCCTAATGATGACCAGTGGCTATTACATTGAGTTCTGTTCATCTTTTTTCCAGTGCCAAAGCGGCGCAATCTTTTTTGTTTTCATCTCCCTATTTAAGTACCTGAAACTTTTTCAGCTGCCACAAGCTCAGTTGTTATATAACATTTTAAGCGAATACGACTGTTTTCTCTTTATCTCTATGTTTGTTTCTGGGTGCATTAAAAGGAACAATCTGAAAGTGTCTTGTCAGCAGAGTCTGTGCAAACAATCATAAGTCTTTTAGAGTTCGTATGCAAGGCATGTTGGTAGATTGTAGACAAGCTCTGTTCATTCCTTGAACTGGTCTGTGACTCAGCATCCTCTCCTCGAAGTTTTTTTGAGAATACTGATCTGATGGGCTCTTCATCTGTCATCTTGGGTCTTGCATACCATTTCCTTTTTCCCAACCTAGAGTGTTGAAAGTTGAAAGTGCCATTAAACCTCTAAAACTAAAACTAAACAGAGAGGGCTCAGTGGCCTGAATGTTACCAGTGTGTATCCTGTAGTGTTGCTGGAGATGGGTAAGTTGCTTGAAGCCCCGGTCACAACATTGGCAGATATACTTTCTCTCACCTGGGGGGATATTGAAAAAAAATACTTTCAATCTAGATGATGATGATGGTGGTGATCGTGGTCGTGATGATGATGATGATGATGAACTTGATGATGAAGATGAAGAGGGTGAAGAGATAGATAGATAGATAGATAGATAGATAGATAGATAGATAGATAGATAGATAGATAGATAGATAGATAGATAGATAGATAGATAGAGAGAGAGAGAGAGACAGAGAGAGAGAGAGAGAGAGAGAGAGGCAGAGAGGGGCGGGGGAGAGTGAGAGACAGAGAGAGAGGGGGGGGGGCTATAAAATCAAAGCCCGATGGGATATGACTATAAAGCTTGGAAATTTAAAAACTAATACTTATTCTTTAAATC
>NC_088363.1:63104733-63107233 GCF_034508935.2 Berghia stephanieae | reverse complement strand
ACGTTCGCAGCTACAGTCCATTCCCCGCATTAAGGCAACAGAATAGGATTCAGAGATTGGTCGAATGCTCATGAGAAGACCAAAGATATATTCCTAAGGATCTTAAGTTGCGAGCCCTCTTTCTCTAGGGTCATACAAAAAGCTTGTAGAATACACCCCCCCCCCCCCAACGACCACCCTTGAAAATATTAAACTTGCAATGACAGGTTTTAAAAATGTAGTCGACAACGACAAATGGATCAGTTTCTTCTTACTAATATATATAGTTCAGGCCATTACCATTTTTATTTAATGTAGAATAGACTTTAGAAACAACCCGAATGACAAAACGATTCATAACAACTATGGATGAATTAGTGAAAGTGAATGGGAGCGATCTATATTCATGTTTTCGTCCAACCAAGTCATCAATCACATGATTTATTGATGTCAAAAGATTGGATATTACTTAACAAATGTAAACACGCTGCTTTGTTTATGACAGTTATAAACATACCCATGTGTCAGGCTGAACAAAATGACCAATCGTGATGTTAGATATTTGAAAAGCTGTGAATACTTTTCACTATGTGGGTCATTTTGATCACACATTCCAATGTGACCAATGACCTCGAGTATTGAACCAAGAATTTAAATTTATAAGAAATACGCTCTTAGTGTCTTTAGCAATTTAATGGGTTGTAGTAATTCTCAATCACCAAATAAAAAATAATAATAATAATAAAAAATAGAAATGAACCGTAAATTCATAAATTCAACTTTCAGCACCTATTTCATCCCGACATAATACCGTTTTGAGGGGGTGGTTCACATATTACGATAGCTTGACAGACAAGAAGACGGGTTTGAGTATCTTGCGAGAATTAGCGTTAAACATACAAAAGGAAGGTATGGTACCAAAAAGTCAAAAAAATATTTTTCACAAAAGTTGTCTACCCTTGGACAAGATTTAGGAGATTTTTTTTGTTTGTTTGTTTGTTGCTTTAGGTCTCTTCCAACACAATTGAGGTTATATGAGAGACCGCTGAAACAAAAAAACAAGCAATCTAACAAAAATAGTACAACTGTAAATCAAAATCATAACCTAAAGATATCATAAGCTAAATTATAAATAACCAAGAACAAACAGGCAGAAGATTTACAGAAAAAAAAATATCCCCTGTCAAAAATACAATCACAAACCAAAGAAGCAGGATAGGCTAGTAAAGAGAAGAAGAAACGACATCACTATCGGATCGTACACCCATGCGAACATCATAGGTATATGATTCAAGGGTGATGCTCCCATCCAACCACCCGCAGATTTAGGAGACTGTGTTCATTGACTTTGGTTATCATAGGAAGAAGTGGGGACATAATGACGTGTGATTGACATTATGAGTAAAAGCAACCTTTGAATTCACAATGGGTTATTGTTTTGTCAAAATTGACGCCCTGTATGAAAAAAAAACAACTGCCCAACTTTAATGACTATATTGAGCATATTAATGAAACCTTTCCACACGCAAATAAACGGGGGGAAAACCCCCAGCAGCAACAACAACAAAACTTTTTTTAAAAACAGCACAAACACACACACACACATACACACACAAACAAACAAACAAATAACATATAAAACTTCGAGCATCTTCGTTTTACATCAGTTGAGAAAATATAGTATGTCTGAGGTGGTAAATGAGAAGAGGCTTTCTCTAACACTTGAAATTGGCAGATCATTTCAAACTAGTAATCACATATCGTAAACAAGAAATAGTCATTATTGAAAAAATAATTGAGAAGACTTAAATAAATATGTCCATGTCTTTCAAAAGCTTCATAAGTGACGTAAGTGCAAAGGTGCAAACATACATAACAATGAGGGAATTTACTCAACTGTATATTTATAAAAATCTTAGAGTCTAAATTAACCGAAACATGCTTAGACTGACAGTGAAGATATAAAACAATGCATTTTTTTAAAAATCTCAAACCAACTCTAGGGGAATGATTATGACATTTTGTTGGGTTTTTTTCCCCTAGAAAACATAAGATTTTTAACAAGAGTTTCAAAAGCATGCTCAAGTTACAAACTGTATCATTGAATGATGATTGATTGAAAATAAAATTTACCGGTATGAATGTTTTGGTGCTGGTGCAAGTGGGTCATTTGCTTAAAAGCCGCGTTACACACCGTGCAGACATACTTTCTCTCCCCTAGACGAGACAAAGAAACAAAGAAAAGGACAAATAAATGAGGGTAGGGGACTGGAAGTTCGAGGTAAAGGATATAAAAAGTGAAAATCAAATTGATGAGCTCCTCACATATCAATGGGATCCCTAATAATGACTTCACACATAAAGGTTTGGATTCCAGATACAGTCCAGTTTTTATTTTCCTATCCCTGTGTCCACCCAGCATAATATAACATATATAATTTCATCACCAAATATATACAAAATCAACTGCACTCATTTCTCATGTCTTCTTTTTATTTTTTCCCTTTATTTCTTTTGTTTT
>NC_088363.1:63084733-63099733 GCF_034508935.2 Berghia stephanieae | reverse complement strand
TAACCTGGACAACATATTATGCAGCATTTTTTAAGTGCAAGTTCAATATTTTTTAAAGCCAACAATTAAGTCGTTTAATACATGAGGGATCTTTTTTACGCCCTTCTCTGATTAGGTGTGTGTGTGGGGGGGGGGGGGGGGGCTATCATGATGCCATGAACACAGGCTCGAATTCAAGATTTTGTCTTCTTCATCACGTCAAAGTGAGCCGCTCATGGTGGGAGGAGAGGCCTTTTATCTCTTTTCATCTGTTTTCCCTTTCCAATATGATTTCATCTACAGCTTTTCCCCGTTCATCTTCCTGAACTGAAATGACCTATAAATTCGTCGCCCCCCCCCCCCCCCCCCCCCCCCCCCCCCCCCCCTCATCCCTCAAAATCATAAATTAAATATGAACACAACAATTCACTGGGTGGAAACATTACAATCGGAAATATATTTATCAAAAGGGCAAAGAGATACACATACACATTATGGTGGATTTAGACCGAGGCCAAAAGGAGAAAAATCAAGTTTTGGATACAGATAAGTTATAGATAGATAGATAGATAGATAGATAGATAGATAGATAGATAGATAGATAGATAGATAGATAGATAGATAGATAGATAGATAGATAGATAGATAGAAATTTAGAAATTAAGTCAGATACAGCAAAAGGTGGACATAAAATCTACAAAATCATGGAAGACATAATCTAAAAATCATGGAAGACATAATCTATGCACCTCGATAGGAGACGGTGACTGAAAATTGCAGGCAATATCCCTGCTATATTATTTATTTTTGGACAAGGTCTTCACTTTTCCCCGCCAGCAATGTTCTGCCTCAAGATCCATATTCAGAAAAGTGAGTGGAGCAGGCAGTTAAGTTGATAATAAAAAGATGGTGGATAGCTCATACGGTAGAGTCACGCTCTCCCCGGTATGCGGAGTTGTCGTACCAGTAAGGTCGTGGGTTCGGGCCCCCACCGCCGCCGCGAAGTTTTTATGTCTTCTGGTACTTTCCTACTCACTTCATTTCTTGTTAAGACCCATAATATGATAGCTCTAGAAGGCCATGGTTGTCTCTTAAGCTCGTTTCACTATCTGTACCGCGGCGTTTAGAGCAGGGCATCTGATTTTGCACCCCAGACGCCTAGCAAGGAGTTAAAGATGATAACAAAACCAGAAAGAACAGATTTAAAAATTATTTTTAAAAATACGAAGCGAACAAATTGTTGTATTTTGTATTAGTAACAAGACATGTTTCATAAGGACATTTCCCTCCACTGGGCTAACATGAGATTGGTGTCTTTACCAAATAGACAACAACAACAACAACAAAAAAGGTTTTACCACAAAAAAAAGATTTGTTTGTGAAAAGGGGTGGGGGAGGGGTCTTTTTGGTATTCAAGGAAAAGTCTTCAAATTCATTAAATGGTCGCATGAAAGTAAAGTTCACAATACCTTTAAAAAAATAAAACAAGAAAAAAAAAAAAAAAATTAAAAAAATAACTAACTAGTGTGACATTCCTAATATTCAAGACCTTGTACTTGAAACCCAAAATAGCAGAAAAAAATTAGATTAGCACAATATTGTTAGATACTTGATAAGTCATGGCGACTTTTAAAACTTATCAAAATATTTTGATTGTTCCCCGAGTACATATTACGGATGGGCCCGGGGAGGGGAGGACAACCTATGTACATTACTCAAGTGAAATTATTTAGATTTAAAATTTATGAATTTCTCAAATCTCAAAAAAAAATAAAAAAATAAATAAACATGATTTTCAGTGTGCCAATTAAAATAAAGATTCGAGTTAACAGCTTTTTGGTCACTTTATCAGCACAAAAAAGCCTCTTGTGCAATAAACATACAGAGTTAAGGTCTCAGTTAAGTCTTATGTCTTTGTGTTAATGTATGCCATGTATGAATTAGATGTTATAAGTAATACAATTTTATTTTCCGGTTCCGCAAAGATCCTGGCCAGGCGAAGAGACGGTGTTCGTCTCGATCTAGATACATCTTCTGACTTCCGGTTCTTCCTTTTATCTAAGCCAATTGTCTTACATTTCCTGGCGCTTAAATGATGTCTCATGTGCGTTGCATGCGCCGTTAACCTCTCCAAAAGAAACACAACTAATTAAAATTTTGGACTTATTTCACAACGGATAACCCACTTGTATATTTAATTATTTAGACACAATTGTTTTATCGTATCGTATCGTATCGTTTAAGAGCTAATTAGTTCTAAAATATCAAATTAAGAAATTAAGGAGCAGGCACCGGTGTAAGATAAAGAACTGAAAGAGTTCTAAAAACCTTTAATTAAACTTTAAGACCATGTAATGACCAAACGAAAATTTCGGAAAAAAGATCAAGAACAAAATTTGGTGATAGATCGTTTGCTTGTTTCGGCCCCAAGATTTGGAATGAACTACCACGTGGTCTGAGGGAGTGTAAGTCTTTACCTACCTTTAAAAAGAATCTCAAGACACATTTTTACTGTATTTGTTTTTATTGACTCTATGAATCCTTGATTTGGCTATGAATTTATTTTGTTTTCTTTTTTTTTTTTTTACTTAAAATTGATAATTTATATTATAAAGTGCCCAGAGCTTGTGTTTTACACGAGAATGAGCGCTGTATAAATGTGTATTATTAAATGTTCTGTGTAACTTTTATGCATAGACACAATTTATCAATTTTACTAAGACATTGATTCGTATTTCATGACACTTTTATTTACACTTGCTGTCATCTTATTGTATTTTTTAAAAAAAGGAGTCCTAGTCCAACATTTAAAAAAATATAATACGGGATGGACCACTCGTCCTGAAAACCGACCAATTATCGATAACCCATGTAACCACTTACTCTCTCTTTCATTTTAATAAAATAAAATAAATAATTAAGCAAAATTCCCTTTATTCATCCCATATGTGAAAATTATCTCTAAGGTCTATTCCAAGGGAAGAGAGGAATAACCCAGGCGTCAGCCGCAGTGCAGCGCTGCAAATTGAGCTAGGGCGAGGTGACTTGCTCAAGGCCACACAGCGCAGCGGCGAGTGATCGAACTCGGTACCTTTCGGATACGAAGCAGAGACCGTACAGCTGAGTCACGCTGCCCCATTTACCCAATAATGTCGATTGCTTTCCAATGGTCCTGGAGTTACGGTTGCTAAAACTAATCGAGTCAGTGTGCCATAATGTTTTGTAATGTTATCTTATTATTTGCATTAAAAATACATTTGTAGCACATATTATTAAGAATTATTTTTACCAACGTTTAAAGCTCAATAAGGATACTTACATTTGCAATTTTTTTAAATGATAAAAGATGGCCTAAATAAGCTTTTACATGTTAAGGTATATTATGATGACAGCAAGTGTAAATAAAAGTGTCAATAGTTTTGAGAAATTACGGTGGGATAGTCAACTTGTCCTTAATATACCGTCCAAATATGATGTGAATGTGAATTGAACAATTTGCCTGAGCAACCTGCATTAAACATAGTATGTATCTTCAAGCGTTATTTTCAAACTTGAGTGGATGAGGAAAACAATATTTGAAAAAAAAAACCCAACTAAATCCAAACAAAAAATGATTTAAAGCATGAAGGTGATTAATATCTTTGTGTTAAAAGAGAAAGGAGTGACAAAGTAAAAATGCATAATAATACATTATATTAAAACAGTGCATAACGAAATGAATAGCGGTAGAATGAGTGGGCACTGCGTGAATACAATGTACCATCAATGAATTAATGATTAAATGATTAACGAAATAAAAGAACGAATGAATAAATTACATGAAATGGATAGACGAATGACGAGTTATAAATGAATGCATCAATCAATAAGTCAATCAATAATGTACAGAAAGAAAATTAAGGTGAATAGCTCACAACCCACTGCATAACAAGTTCGAAAAAAAGCTTCAATAATATTACGTTTTTGTTTTTGTCTTTAAGGGTTTTACGGCGCTTGCGACACATTTAGATCATTTCAGCGCCAGTAAAAGAAAGTAAGACAAATGGGAATGGTACAAATGGGGACCAGATGTAGATTCCAAGAGCATATCATTGTTGTGTATAATTTGAGATCAGCTTAGTCTCATTCAGACACAAGCACAGGATCCCACCAGGAGGAACATACTCAAATACTTACATTATATATTGAAAAGAACATATAATAATACATAACAGAGAGATGATTTACAATAAAAAAAATTTCATCTCCCAAAACTTTAACTTTACATTTGACTGTTTCCCCCTCAGGCAAGAGGAGAAAAAAGAGAGAGAGAGAGAGAGAGAGAGAGAGAGAGAGAGAGAGAGAGAGAGAGAGAGCGTTATATATATATATATATATAGAGAGAGAGAGAGAGAGAGAGAGAGAGAGAGAGAGATAGAGAGAGAGAGAGTGAGAGAAAGATATATATATATATATATATATATATATATATATATATATATATATATAGAGAGAGAGAGAGAGAGAGTGAGAGAAAGAGATATATATATATATATATATATATATATATATATATATATATATATATATAGAGAGAGAGAGAGAGAGAGAGAGAGAGAGAGAGAGAGAGAGAGAGAGAGAGAGAGAGAGAGGTGCTAACAATTTATGTTTGGAGAGAACAAAACAATGTTAGTATGCTTGGTTAGTGCCGCCTTCACCCAAAAGACAACATAAAAAAAGTGAAAATTCAAATGTCAATAAGCATGACATAAATATTCTCTTCTTTGTCCCATCTACCTACTTCTAATACTCATCATCATCATCATCATCATCATCTACCCATCATTATCACCACCACATTCACAAAATCACAACATTCAAGAGTTAAAACAAAGCTAAAGCGAGGCAAAAGCAACTAAATTTAAATTAGGAAACATTAGTAGGTGGGGGAATAACAGTGCAATGATAATTTAGGGGGGAAAAAAGAAAAGAAATGAAAGGAACTAACAAAAGAGCAGTTTTTACCATGCAACAATGGGAATACATTAGGCATCGTCATGCAAACATCTTGATCTAGAGAGAGGAAAAAAATAAACATAAATGAACAATTCATGCAACGATATCTCCAATTAAGAGACTCTGGCTTAAGGAGGCTGCCATCACCATCCATGGAGCTCTGGCTCTGCTGGCCAGGGAGTGCTGGGGACACAATTTCTGAGGGGGCAGAGGGCACGTGGCCCAAAAGGCGGCACTGAAGTGGGACGCACAACCGAGAGGGATTGGGGATAGGAGACCTGACGGAATGAGAACTTGGCACATCCTTGAAGATAGAAGGTGTACGAGGCTCAGATGTGAGAAATGAAACCTCCTTGAATGTAGGACGTGTATGAGGCTCAGGTGTGAGGACTTGGCGCCTCATTGAAGGTTACGAAACTCAGACTAACAATGTTGCCGGAGTAGGAACCAAAACTCCCTAGTATGTAGGGGCATCTCCTAATAGATAGGAGTATTTTGGATATGGATGCTCCCGCCGTGTAGAGGTGCAAGGCTGCGGCCGGTGACGTGGTTGGCAAGGCTTAGTCCGTACATCCTGCTGCCGATGCAGGCACAGGCTGGGCTCTGTGTGTCGGTCCGTAAAAGACCCACGGATTCAGCCCTGGTATTGTTACAGCACCTTGGTGTTGTTTGGGACCAAGCCAGGGGGATTTGTCTGGATGTCGGGAATCCGATGTCGATCTGGCAGGACCATAAGGAAAACCGGGATAAGAAGGTTGTGGGTCGCGCCAATAGAAGCTGCTGCTGCCATCATCAAACAGTGGATCTGAGATTTGTCCGTATTATATACCCACTGCAGAGCAAGCGCTGCAACGTTTATAGACAATATGGTTTGTCCAGACTATATACAGCAATGAGTGTTCATAGTCAGTAGTTGCATAAAATTGTGTTGTGTCTGTAATTTGGAAGTACGCATAGTTTTAAGACCAGTACAGCTCTATAATTCAGTTTTAAGACAATGAACAGTTGACTTTTGTTGACATATCAATACGATATAATTTAACGAGACCAGGTATTATTCTGACGCCTGGGTTATTCAAGTATTCCCTTGCAATAGACCCTAAAGACAAAGTTCACCTTGGGAATGAATAAAGGGAATTCTATCTTTTACCTATTAATATATCTTTTTAAAAACATAAAATTGAGAGAACACCCCAGGATGACTTGAGATTATGTGACCAGTGTTAAGATCGACTCACTGCTAAGGTTAAGTTAAAAAAAAATTGTGTCGAGCGATTTTGGAGAGGAATTACTAAACATAAGCATAGTAAGCATAGGATGTGTAACAATAAGATGCTGCAGATGCTGCTGGTCGACTTCCCTCGATGGGAGGTTGATGTTGTTTTCGACAATGTACAATTACAATTACAGCCAAGGAGTCTTTTGTTGTTGTTCTATTTTTTTTTTTCAAATATGAGCGGAGAGAATGAGTTTTCTTTTTTTTTCATAAAGAATAAAAATATTTCTATCAATCCAAACACAGAACCTATTCGGTGTAAAGCAAGAACACTGCGGCACAGCACAGTCAAAGGATAAATCAAGCTAAACACAAATTAATTATAAGATAGGTACAACGTCTTAATAACAGAAGCAAAATTCTACAACATAAACCTTGGTACGGTTTCAAAAGTACAGGAGGGTTAACGACTGATCGTTTCATTTAGTCTCTCTTTGGCTTTGTGTCTATGAGTCTCATGACACTTAGATAATTTGAGATGAAAGGCAGGTTGATGAAAAGTAACTTTACACTTGTTGGGTCAACTTCTTTAGTCAAGGACATTGTGTTGAACGATTGTAGTGTTGTAGTGACCTGAAATCTGAGAGAGAGAGAGAGAGAGAGAGAGAGAGAGAGAGAGAGAGAGAGAGAGAAGAGAGAGACGGGGAGAGGGAGAGAAAGCGGGAAGGACAGGAAAAGAGAAAAAGATAGAGAGGGAGAGAGAGAGAGAGAGAGAGAGAGAGAGAGAGAGAGAGAGAGAGAGAGAGAGAGAGAGAGAGAGAGAGAGAAAGAGAGAAAAAAAAGAAAAGAAAAAAAAAAAGAGAGAGAGAGAGAGAGAGAGAGAGCGCGCGGGGGGGGGGGGTGCAGACATACAGATAGACAATATCTATTCAAATATTTATTATTAAATCTAAAATAGCATGCATTACAGTTAAGTTCATGCCCTAGTGTCTGATGTTAAATCACTACATAAGCATCTACAACTTGCAAACACAGAATGTTACAGGAGGGGAAACATAATGACCAAAATGTATTATACAGTATAGAAATATATATATATATATATATATATATATATATATATATATATATATA
This sequence comes from Berghia stephanieae, assembly GCF_034508935.2. Taxonomy (NCBI): domain Eukaryota; kingdom Metazoa; phylum Mollusca; class Gastropoda; order Nudibranchia; family Aeolidiidae; genus Berghia; species Berghia stephanieae. The sequence goes on along the minus strand of NC_088363.1, from coordinate 63,092,409 downwards.
TATATATATATATATATATATATATATATATATATATATATATATATTAAAAATAACAAACGAAGACGACGAAAACGTGGATGATAGTGATGATGGTGATGGTGTAGGTGATGATGATGATGATGATGATGATGATGATGATGATGATGATGATGATGATGGTCGTGGTGGTGGCGGTGGTGGTGGGGGTGGAGGAGGAGGAGGAGGAGGCGGAGGAGGAGGAGGAGGAGGAGGAGGAGGAGGAGGAGGAGGAGGAGGAGGAGGAGGAGGAGGAAGAGGAGGAGGAGGAGGAAGACGAGACGTTTGTGGCATGGTTGTATTGTTTTTGATGTTTTGTTGTTGCTTCTGTTGTTGCTGTTGATGAAGATGATCTCGTCTTAATTTACATTTACACGTCTATCTATATATTTATATATCTATCTGTCTATCTATCTATCTATCTATCTATCTATCTATCTATCTATCTATCTATCTATCTATCTGTCTGTCTGTCTGTCTGTCTGTCTGTCTGTCTGTCTGTCTATCTATCTATCTATCTATCTATCTATCTATCTATCTGTCTGTCTGTCTGTCTATCTATCTATATATCTATCTATAGATCTATATAGATATATAGATATCTATCTATATATATATATATATATATATATATATATATCTTCCAAACATACATGAAACACAAGATCTCAAACTCTAAATTGCTCATAGTCACGTCCAAAATACACACGTTTAAATACATGCGCGCAATCATAACCATACACACATACGCGCACGAATTCGAGATGACCATATTCAAAGAATTAAAAATACTTTTATAAATAATTTCCTTTAGTTACTAGACGTCTATACATACTAGCACTATCCTACATACGATCTTCATTTTATTCATGATAAAGACTTGGAGATAGGTGACTACTAGGAACAGGGGTGGGGGGGGGGGGGGTGTCTCATAGAACAGTTGGGGGAGCACTCGCTTCACCGAGATGGACCCCGGTGAATTCAAGATGTTTTTTTCTACAGAAAAAAAATGAAAGTAAAAGGAATTTTGGCTGATGATCAAAGAAAAATAAACATAAAAAGAGGACTGAGACGTTTACTTGGTAGTTACTTAAGTGTCTTGTAAAAAGATGACGCAACACAACATAAAACAATTAGACAATAATTAGCTAGAATCATTTGAGCTTAGTGTCTACACCAGCCTTGGGTCACAAACGCAGAAGAAAAATTAAGACAAAAGGGATAGTTCACAAAAGAAGATCCCAGATATTATATTTATAATCGTGTATGTGTTTAACTTACGGCACCCAACATCATATTTGACGCTAAAGTTCATTTAATTTGGATAAACAAACATGAAAAGCGCATTGTCATAGGTTCAACATTTGATTGAAGGTTTTAAAGATGGGAAACATCTTCAGTGACATAATGTTTACCATAGGAATACAACGTGATTGTGCTGATGTAAAATGTAATATTGTAAACAATCCATTTCTATCGGGAAAGCAAAAACAATATATTCATCGTTTAACTCAGAGATTAAAAAGACATTTCAGAAAATGTGCTGATAATGAATGTATGTGATAAATAAATGATGGTGTATGATTGAGGTGAATAAAAAAACAAACTGGGAGTCTTTTTTTTTATTATTAATTTTTTTTTTTTGTAAATGACGTTTGGGAGTGAATGCAAATGTTCAGTTATAAAATAAAACAGTACGTTTTGGTTCCAGTTTTTAGACAATGTTAGGAACCGCATAACATTTTGCGAAAGAAACTTTAGTTCGACTTTTTGATTAACTGGTTAACGGTCGTACTCTGAATAAACTTGTAATTAAAAATTTGGCCAGAAAACTCGTCCTTCAAATATCAATCGATTTGAATGACCCTCATGTTGGCAAACACTCTCAAACCTGGGATTTCGCGAGGTCCCAAGTTAGAGAGTTTTGCCAAGATGAGGGCCATTTAAATCGATCGATACTAGAAGGACCAGTTTTCTGGCCAAATTTCTTTCAATACGAGTTTTTCCAGAGTACGACGAATAACTGGTTAAAATTCTTTAACTTTGATGTCAAAATCACTTTCTAAATTTACGATCGCAAAAAGTTTGTGGCTCCTCCAAACTAAAGATTAGAAGACTCACCGGTATGTATTCTAAAATGCTGCTGAAGGTGGGATAGCTGTTTAAAGCCTTTGTCACAACACTGACAGATGTACTTGCGCTCGTCTGCGGAAAACAGAACGAGAAATTGGAACGATATTGGGGCGATATTAATTATATCTATAAAGTAACTTTTACGTTGATAACTTAAACACGGATTGTAACATTTCATTTAGAAAGTAATTTAATTTAAGATTGCATTTGATATTTACAAACAACTGTGACATTTCATTGAGAAAGATTTTTATGATCACATTTACATTAATATTAATTTGTTCCGGTAAAGCCTAATGTGACATTTTATTACGAGAGATGTATTTTCCGCTACAATTAATATACTTGACAAAAATATATTAAAGACTTAAAAAAAAAAAAGCAACTAAACCAAAAGTAAATGACATATGTTACGACACATATGAGAAAGACATTTTTTCGGCATGGCCCACTGCTGGAATATATTATTTCAATGGCATAATAATTAAGCTAGTAACACTAATATCGCTGTATTAAAACTTCATTAAAATCCATCTATTTAATCATGCACCCTGACCAGAACAAATGGTATCCATCGATAGTACTAGCCAATAATTGGGCCACGTCAATAATATTATTGTAAGACAATAATCTCATGAATCATCCCCTAATGTGAGCCACTTGAGATGAGTTTATTCATATTTAACTATTTATTATACGCACTGTGTAATGGATAATACATTGTTACTTATGTTGGGAATTTAAGGAACACTTGGTCCATTTTGAAGGCATATGACTGATATGATATATTTGTAAAGACGTATTACTGCTTTGATATACTTGTAAAGACGTATTACTGCTTTGATATATTTGTAAAGACGTATTACTGCTATGATATATTTGTAAAGACGTATTACTGCTTTGATATACTTGTAAAGACGTATTACTGCTTTGATATATTTGTAAAGACGTATTACTGCTATGATATATTTGTAAAGACGTATTACTGCTTTGATATACTTGTAAAGACGTATTACTGCTATGATATATTTGTAAAGACGTATTACTGTTATTATATATTTGTACAGACGTATTACTGAAATGATATATTTGTAAAGATACATTACTAATATGATATATTTGTAAAGACGATGAAGATACGTTTTATATTTTGATCTGAATGAATGTATTATGAATTTGAATCGTATCAAATCTTTGAAAGGAATGTTCTGAAGTGATAAAACACTAAAATGGCAACTTTTAATTGGAACAGAGCCAATTATGGTCATGAAAGAAGTATGCTGATGTTCAATATCAACTTAAATCATATAATATTGTCACAAAACCAATAGATACAGTGTTATAAAGATCAATTCCCGAATTCCACACACGCCAGCTCCATCCCTAATAAAGTTTATTTTGATGACGATTCTTATTCACATCAAATAAATTAGGGAGGTGTAAGATCAAAATAATCAAAGAATAAAAACAATCAATTTTTTCTCAGTAACTAGATATAACACAAAATGCAATAAATCTTCCAACTCAACACGTTTAATTATGGAGTTTATTCGAATACATTTTGACAAAAATACTCATTAGATATTTTTCATTGTAACTTGTCTGAGAACCAAAGTTACGTCTTTGTTTCAAATGCGTCATTTCTTTATATTATCACATTCTACGATTGTGTCATAAGTTTACGTCATTAGCAGCTGCAATTTTGTAACACGACAAACAACCAAATATCGATTCTTATAGCGAATTCTATGTATGCAATGTCAAGACAAATTTGGATATTCCGATCAGGTGACGTATAATAATAAATATGGCTGCGCAGTCTCTATGGACGCTTGCCATGAATGTGTGCGTCACTTCCGAGTTTGTCAGTCTGTTTCTATTACCCAGTTAGTAATTTGTGAGTATAAGATAAGATAAGTGTTATGATGTTCATACAAAAGGGGTGAACACATCATAATATATATATATATATATATATATATATATATATATATATATATATATATATATATATATATATATATATATATATATATATATATTTATATATTTATTTTTTTTTAAAGAAGGAGATAAGAAAAGTAAAATTGATTAAAAATTATCGAGCGTAGTACCGTGTTTATGGTACCCATGAATGGCGAATGAATGTCTTTACCGTTACTGTGATTAGACAAGGTGTGTGAGATGGTTATTATTATTAATATTATTATTATTATTATTAATTTTTTTTTTTTTAAATTATTATTATCATCATTATTATTACTATTATCATTATTATTATTATCATCATCACCATCATCATCATCATCATCATCATCATCATCATCATCATCATCATCATCATCATCATCATCATCATCATCATCATCATCATCATCATCATCATCATCATCATTATTATTATTATTATTATTATTATTATTATTATTATTATCATTATCATTATTATTATTATCATCATCATCATCATCATCATCATCATCATCATCATCATCATCATCATCATCATCATTGCCCATAAAGTTTTTTGGTTAGGTCAGCAGTGTTCAGGATGATAAAACTAGCGCAACATTTTTGTTCAATAATGATTTAACTATTATTATTAGTTCGGAAAAAGAAGTATGGTAATATACAACATACAACTTGAAATTTTGACAGCAACACATCAAAATTGCCCAACCGGTTTGGAGCCACCGCCGTGACACGCCTTGGCAAAACGTTTGTGAGATCATAACAGCTTTCGAAATGCAACTCTTCAATTAAAAACGACAAAGATGGAATTGTATTCAATGCCAAAACAAACAACAGATAAGAAGATTTAACCAAAGAGACAGTTTGGAAGACTACTGCATTTCAAAGAAAGAAGAGGACGCCATCATTGCATTGAGGAGTATGTAATGCTCAATAAAAGCGTTTAAATGAAAATCAAGCCGGAACAAGAGGCAATATTCCTGATATCATTTGTGGAAAGGAAAAAGCATATCTTAATCAACCACTCAACTGTCATACTCTGGAAAAACTCTTATGTCAAAATTTGGCTAGAAAACACTTATACTGACCGATTTTAAATGTCCCTCATCTTGGCAAAGTCCCAGGTTTGGGAGGTTTTGCCAAGATGAGGGCCATTATAATCGATCAATAGTTTTCTGACCAAATTTTAAAATACGAATTTTTCAGAGGTACGGCAGTTTCCTGGTTAGATTAAGAATTAAAACGGTGAAGAATTTTTGTTAGTAATAAGGGGACATGCATACTCATAAAAAATATTGACACAAATATTCAATTTTAATATTTCATAAACTATATTTGGACTTACGTTATTATTATCTATGACCTGATAAATAATTAAATGTCAAATAATGTGGTCCCATTTTAGATACGAATTACGAAAACTGTGTGCTGATTTAGCAAAACCCGACGGACGTGGCGAGGGCTAGTTTTTAGATACGCGCGAATAAAGGTGAAAAATCGTTGTCTGAATGATTTTTCGTTTTTTATTTAATCGTTTCTATTATCTATCCACCTACACTCTCAGGGAGGATTTTATATTTTGAAGCTTATAGATAATTTATTTAGGTGTTTACTTCTGAGCCAAACCTCAACATATTATAAGTATGTCTTGTCTTTAAAAGCGATGTTCTCCGTTTCTTACTTTTTGACCTCCTGCCTTCAAATGTGAACAACTTCGACCTAATTAAAATAATTACAAAATTCAAACCGCATTTTGTTAAGAAAATGCCTCTAGTCGAATATGTAATTATATTTGATTCGAATTTTTCCGACTTCCGACGGATTTTGCCAGATAACCACACAAATTCCCACCGTCATATTTAAATGAAAAGGGGAAAAACTTAAAAAGTTCACAATGTCTTTTTTTTTCAGGCCCGTCTTTACCGTGCATCAACGTGATGTGTTTTTTGTTACAACTGAAACCTAAAAGCTAACATCTTTCCGATGTTTGATATTTCACCTAAGACGACCAATTTAGCTATCCATTCAGATTATTAAATCGCATTATGCTAAGCATAATCGCCTACTTCAAAACTCTGTCTCAAGTGGCTCAAATCAAGTCAAGTTTAGGTTACACGTTTTGAATAATGACTTTTCGCGTTTCACCATTTTTTAAACAAATAAACTTTAAACTTCGATTAGTTTTCTAGCGCAAGTTGTATCTTTATTTTGCCAATTTCTTTCGTGCAACTCTACACAACGAATTTATCAACCCCACCAATTTAAAGACTAGATTCAATCACAATGCTAAAGCTACGACTAAATAACAGGAATGCAACACTCACCAGTATGAATACGAAAATGCTGCTGCAAATGTGAAAGTTGCTTGAATCCGCGGTCACAGTACGAACAAATGTACTTCCGTTCTCCTACAGGACAAAAATTGATAATACAACCAGGTTTGCAATTGTTTTTGAGCTTTGACTCTTGTTTGTAATTCTACGACTAAATTCTAAATTCTAAGATAATCTAAGAATTCATCAAAGTCCCATTTTTGAAAAAAAGCAAAACAAGGACCTATAAACAAGACGAAGAACTTCATTTTCTCATCTTTTCACACAGATAAACTCAAGCCAAAACCAAATACATTGAATTTTATTACGAAACTGTTCGTGAATAAAGTAACCCCTTTATATCAAATTTCAGTTAAGAAGAAAAAAATCCTCATGCAACAATAAATATAAACTCAATTCCGGTACCTCATTTTAAGTTTTCATATTCAAACATAATGGTTGGTAAATGTTGGATTTTAATCGATGTGAAACAAAAATCTAACTGAAATAATTCAGGGGATAATTCGACGTTCATTGTATCTCTGGTTTCTAAGTTGTCCTTTACTTGATAAAATAAAGAAGAAAAAAAAAGAAGAAAAAAGAGAAGACCTGCAAGATGAGAGGCCTCGAAAAAAATGCAACTCAAAAAAGTTGCTACATCCAGTTAAACAATAAGTCACTGGGTGGGGAATTAATCCAGAATTATTATGCAAAATTATCACCAAAACAGAAAATTACATCTATATGTTCTAATTGCCAACTTATCTGGACGTATTGCCTTAAGTATATAATACCAAACCATCACACCACCATTATCATAATTGTTTGCGGTACATGTGTTGCCCTTATATGAATTTACAAATGATCTTTGAAGATATTTCAGTTTCTGTTCTTATTTATAAAAAGTAAAAGCCTTTGATCACAAAGACGGAGATTGGAAAATAACTTCATCCAGAAGTTTTCTTTTAAACTAGACTTTTAGATTTTGACACCAGTCTGATAAATATTTTTCAAGCTCAACTTTGATTGGGTAATTAAGTTGGTTTACCGCTAACAACCATATTTCAACATTTTTCTGTTTGCCAATATTGGGAGATTTGAAAAGCTGAGAAATAAATCCCACTCCTGGAGAAGAAAAAAAAAAGGTGTGCTCTTACTAATTTGTTGCGGAATTTTAGCAATGTCGATAAAATTAATTTTTCTTTGAGTTGCATATATTTCTGGTCTACCACGATTATAGTT
>NC_088363.1:63069733-63077233 GCF_034508935.2 Berghia stephanieae | reverse complement strand
GCGACCAGATAGTTTTAATTTCCTTGCTATAAAATTTTCCTTTCTTTGAAATTGCATTAAAATTATTATGTCGTTTTCGACAAACCCATCAGTCTCAAATGTTTGAGAATAAATGTGTTGCATTTTGCATTTCTGCTAACAAGGGGAAAAAACCCACAGGTGAGTGAAATAAGCAAGATTTAATCAATTGTCCTTAAGTTCCTGCTTAAACAAGCCGGGTATTGAGGGATATAGTGAAATTTTGGCCAGATCTACACCCACAAAATGTATGTTCATGTACCGATTTTATTTTGTAGTTATAGCAAGACTACCAATATGCAATAAGTAATGTAGATATGAAAAAAAGGATCTGCCCAGAAGACATGTAAGTCTGGAAAAGTTGAATCGAAATACCTCATTTGAAGCGAGAATAAAAGGCTACCGCAGCAGATCATTTTCAAGAGAGCACGTTTATTTTCTTCCAAAGTATAATTTAGAGAAAAATAACAATGTTGAATGGGGAGAACTGTGTTGGTTGTTAGTTATAAATGCCAAGTTGTGGACCTGCATGGCTTAGTACCCGAATGGTACCGAGTTCGATAACCCGCCGGGCTGTGTGACCTTGAGCAAATCACCTCGCCCTAGCTCACTGTACTGCGGCTGAAGCCTGGATTATTCCAGCCTTCCCTTGGAATTGACCCTAAAGACAAATATCCCCTTACGGAAGAATAAAGGGAATTTTATTTCATTTATTTATTATCTAATTTATAAATCGGAGAGTGACCATTGGTTGAAATTTAGATACCCGATACCAAAAGAATTGAGTGCCGAAGTAAAATTTCTAAACAATATCGCCATGACCCAGAAATCTAAGCAAGGACTTTGATTTCAATCGTGAGTTTTAGAAGACCAAACATGAGTTGATGATTTTAGAATATTTATTACCAGATGCAATACATCCATTCGCCAAAATCCACCTATTTCAAGAACAGTAAAAACATGGAATAGTCTAAATTACATTACAAAATATTACAGGAACCATATATGCCTTTAAAAAATGCCATAGTTAGGGAACTGTCCTCTTGAAAATATGATTTTGATTGTTAAAGATAACTTCTTCTGATGGTTAATATTATGTCTGTGTGCCATCATGGTCGATAAAATCTTTTCTTTTTCTTTTTCTAAAAATATTTTTCTCCATTTCTCATCATATTTCATGCATCCCTTTCTCATTCAACATTATGCGTTTGATTCATATTTGTTAACAATATGTATTTGATGTATCTTTACAGGGTGTTTAAAGGCCAATTGGTATATTTAACCCTTGATTGTTATATAATATTATTATATTATTAGAAACTAGACGATGTGACACACAGACAGCAATCGTACTAGTTTCAGTGTCAGCGTATCACGGAAGAAATTAGGTGAATATTCCTTATTGTAAGATGGTTCAATAAATATTTACAAACTGTTGAGCGGTAAATCTTTTTCAAAAAAAAAAAAAAATTTCTGTATCGGCGGCAATTCGAAATTTTGATATTGATGGGTCAGTATAATCCTTTCGGATTCCTTCGACTAAAGCAATCAAACGTACTTCGACTCATTAAACTCCGGATGTCTAAAAACAAACAATCGACAAAGGTTTTTTTTCATACGAGATACGAAAGACTAGATCGAAAGGAGTAGTAGAAACGGAGAGAGAACGTAACAGAGAGATATACACACACACAAAAACTCACACACACACACACACTAAGAGAGAGAGAGATAGAGAGAGAGAGAGAGAAAGAGAGAGAGAGAGAGAGAGAGAGAGAGAGAGAGAGAGAGAGAGAGAGAGAGAGAGAGAAAGAGAACGTGAACATCGTTTTGTTGTTTGTTTGGTTTTTTTTTTTTTGTTGTTTAATTGTTTGTGAGTGTTTGTGTGTGTGGTGGGTGGGTGGGTGTTTGTGAGTGCGCACGCGAGTGTGTATGTGTGTGTGTGTGTGGGGGGGGGGGGGGGGGGGTGTTTGTTATTTAAAGTAAAAGGTAAGAAATTAAATCCGAAAAAAAAAACGTCGGAAACTGGGATTTGTCTCAAATGTATTCATATCACTCGAGCAACGCAATGTTATTGCGAGCCTTATATTATTGTTATAGTTCTTAATTATTTTCCTACACAGGTAAAAAGCATTGAAAATATATCAACTCTCCACTATAAACTAACTGAAGAAGGGAAACAACCGTATCATTTCATCTTCTAAAGAGTTACAAAGAGTTACTTCCCATTTCGGTCCAGTCTTTTTTTTTTTTTTTCTTTTTCTGCCAGCAGGGCAATCATAGAAATGTTTGAAAACATGGTTAGAAAACATTCATACTGTCTGCAGTTCTCTGTGGTACTGAACCCCGATGATCCGTCATGGGCATTCTCTCTCCCTCCCAAAAAACAATTTTTTAAAATAAAAAATAAAAATAAAACTAGCTAACAAACACACATTTTTGTCAAACCGGCACTTTCCAATGTAAGTGTCTGGGAAAAGATCCATCGAGTATTTTGGCCAACTACAACACCACGACGAAATCTACATGAAAAATGTCTCAGGAGCCAGAGTCCAGCAAAATGACAAGAATATGACATATTCTATTGGTTGAGCGATTAAAATAGATGCTGATGCTATACCAAGGACAGCTTTATGCTGGAATCCCCAGGGGGGAAAAAGAGAAAGGGCGACTGATAGAGGCCTGGAGAAGGAGCATTGAAAAGAGAGATAATAAGGTTGAGCGTGGCTCAAGTAACAAAGGTGGACTTTGATTGCTACGGAGAGATTGCGTCGGATCCGCCTAATGCTGCTCGAGCATCTAGAGAATAAGTGAGTAAGTCGTAAAGAGGGGGCAACGCGACTATGTTTTTATGTGTGAAGAGATGGACTTAGTGGGGAAATGTTAGTTCATAATTTAATGCAAAAATCGGCATGAGGTGTCACTAATTTTCGTATTGATTAGAACTCCAGCAATGAATATAGAAATATGTAGCCACGGTCCATAAGCGGCAACCGCACAATGAAATAGAAAATTTAAATTAATAATAATAATAATAATATTCGACTTCCAGTTCAACAGGACAATGCATTAGATTTATAAACATTGGTAGAAAGAAGACATCATAAGAAGGAGGTGCTAACGGAACGAGGATATACTCAATTAAAGCGATTTTGGCAACAATATCATTTCTACTGGAGGGTTTCAGTTTTGACGCATATAAGTAAACGCATATAGTCGAGGGGTCCGCATTGCATAATGACAACGTAATTCTTGGATAACTCAAATATAATTTCTGTAGTCAATATAATTTGATCAAGAGAAAGATATGGACATCTTGAGGAAATATTTGTTCAAAATCGAAATGCAAAGATCGGCATAAGGTGTAGCTATTTTACGTATTGAGAGGATTTCAGCAATGAATATAAAATATGTTGAAACAGTGAATCAAGGGCAATAACACACACAAAATTAAAAGATTAAATATAATTTTTTTTTAATAATAAAATTTAAAAAGACAAACTACAACAACAACAAATAAGAGTAATACTAAAATCCAACAAAATAATAACAATAATAATAATAATAATAATAATAATAATAATAATAATAATAATAATAATAATAATAATAATAATAATAATAATAATAATAATAATAATAACAACAACAACAACAAAATAATAATAAAAATAATAATAACAACAATAATAATAATAATAATAATAATAATAATAATAATAATAATAATAATAATAATAATAATAATAATAATAATAATAATAATACATGGGGTCTACATTGCAAAATTACATCAAAACACTAGTTTTAATCTAGAAAAAAACAACACCCTCCATCGATCCCGGTGCAGTCAATAATATTTTCTGACCCCCCTGGCCACCCAGCAGTGATTGAGTAGCTGGTATATAGACTAGCGTCCTATCCAAAGGATTGCAAGCGATTGCCAATGTCCGTTTCACGCGATAGAAACGGAGATAAACTCCTGCTCTATGGACCAAATAGCTCTGAAGGACTACTTTTTAAGGCTTTAAAAATATTGTGATGGCACAACTAAACATTACTTGCAATGAAAACTGCCTTCAACAACAAGATACACTAAACAGAGGAGTTGACAATGACCTCATGAAATGCTTCCGGTAAAAAGAACATGGTGCAAAATTAATCAACTACTGAAACAGTATGTAAATTAAGACCAAAGGCAAGAACGAGTTGTTAATAAAATCATGAAATTACAGTGAGTGGTATGAGGATCATAATATGAGAACTTATATAAACATTATACATCTTTTATGGCCAGTCACAGATCTAGCACTCATCACTACAACGAAATTACAAAAACAAAAATAAATAAATAAACAAATAAACTAAAGGCAATCATCCAACACACGCCCGCGTCAACACTCATCTACATTCACAACCCTTCCCCCCCCCCCCCCCCCCCCCCCCCAAACACATCCATATATTTTCATGCTGGCTTTATTAATGTTAACATTCAGGAGAGCAAGTATTAAGCCGTTTTCGAATCTTTTTATTCCCTAACTTAGACGAGATATCTATCTGGCGGACAGCACAAGTTAGGGTTTAACTTATCGTCATAAAAGTGATGGTCTTGATTTGAGTTAAATAAACCCCCTTATGTCATGATGTATTAACTTGCATTCGGGTATATTGATGCGATATAATCTAACAGAGAGAGAGAGAGAGGGAGAGAGAGAGAGAGAGAATGAGAGAGAGAGAGAGAGAGAGAGAGAGAGAGAGAGGAAATGATAAGAATGAATGCTAGTAATGAAACACAAAAATGTAAAGAAAATGGGACATTGAACACTTTTCTTAAACTTAACATCGAACTCTTCAGCATGAATAATTTTGATAAAATGACATTTCAAAAATATATTAAATATCAGACTAAAAAGAAGTAAATTGAAACAAAAGTATTCCATGTTAATAAAAATGATTTATGAATGAAAGAGAGACCAGACAAAAAAAAAAAAGAACCAACCTGTATGAATTCGGACGTGCTGCTGCAAGTGGGATAGTTGCTTGAATGCCCGATCACAGAAAGAACAAATATGTTTCCGAATACCAGTGTGTACTAAGCTATGCTGGGCAAGTTGTTGTTTGCTGCGGAACATCTTGAGGCACGTCAGGCACGGATGGGTCTTTTCCAGTTGATGGCCTCCGTTGGGATGATTTGGGGAGCTTGGAGACCCCCCATCCATACTTTGATCACTCATCAGACCAGGCAATCCATGACCACCTCTCTCCGACAGACCCGACATTCCATGGCTGTGATGATGGTGACGCCCAACAAGTTCGTGGAGAGAGTCCTCATTTCCGTGACTGCCCAGATGACCCCCTGCACTTGGGGGCCGAGGTCCTATACCCGGACCGCCTAGTCCGCTGCCGTGAAGATTCATGAGAGACTGGTGTCCTAATGAGGTAAGGGACCCATTTGCACTGGCTTTGTGTATGTTGGACGCCACGGCTTCTATCGTCTCCTCGATCAGCGAATGGGAGTGATGAAGGGGCGGGCGGTCACCGGGGGAAGACGAGTACAAATTACGGGGCAGGTCGCGGGAATCGTTCAGGGCCTCTGAAGACATGAGTGAGTTGGGTCGACTGTTATGGAGTTGAGTGTTATTGTTATTACTGCCACCTCCATCCAAACCTCCAAATCCGGATATGTTTCGACTGCTTTGACTGTTGTTTGTTGTATGGTTGCTGGTATTTTCCTCACTGCTAGTATTATTTGTGTGTAGCCCCTGTTGTTGCGGCTGTTGTTGTTGCTGCTGTTGGTGATGGTGAGGATGGTGGTCCACGATACCGGAGTGTGAATGATTTGTGTGGTCTCGCATGCCACCGCGCATGTGTACGTCTTGCATTCCAAGCCGTAGAGCAGTATGATGATCAAGAGAGGTAAGACCTTTATGAGCATTATGAGATCCCAATGATGGAGGACGACCCCTGCCTCTATGAATGGGCTCCAACAAACCGGGGTTGGGTTGGTCATGGTTAAAATTCACATTGCCGTGACCATGATCGGATATACCATTGTTAACTCCGCGATTTGAAGAATGTGCGTCCATTCCTGATAAACCGTGAATACCATGAGCATCTCTCAAGGAGGGAGTAAGACCTCTCGGCGGGACATCAGAGCCGAGTCCTGTGGGTCCTGATCTGGACTCGAGCCCACCAGAGAGAGGCCGACTGATGATACTCTGACTCTGCCTATCCGATAAGGACGCTACACTACTAAGTCCAGACATATTGCTATTACCACTTCCACCTAACAAAGCACCTCCTCCGTTCATGGTAGAATTGCTACTGCTGCCGCTACCACTATTGGTACCGTTGTTTGTACCGCTGTTTTCATTTGTTGAGCCACTAGTATTACCTCCACTGGTATTATTTACATTTTGAGGTCTCATCCCTGGCATGTCTCGCTCTCCGTTGGTCACAACCGGTCTCAAGACAGGACTACCACTGTCGTTAAGTGACGTCATCCTGTTGTCGTGCGCCTGAGACAAGTTAACGGAGTCGAGAGGTGTATTGGCGCCGCCACGAGCTCGAGACAAGTCAGAGAGTGACGGTGAGGAGTGGCCAGCTAACTGTTCCAAAGAATTTCTAGGCTCATTGATGTTTAGCATGGCGTGGCCAGAATGATCAGACATTTCGAAGTAAACAATGAATTATAATATCGCTGATGAAATTATGGCGACGCCCACCTAGATGATCTGACGAATGCTGATGCCTTGCTTTCAAAAACGGACTGGCAGATGTTCTGTTGTGAAAGCAAACATCACCAATTAAAATAGTGTAGGCGTGTCTCTGGCATTAGCCTATGTTGATCGTTTCAAGTTTCATTTCTGAAAAATAAAAGAAAAGGGAAAATAATCATTGGATGAAATGAAGCAGAATGTCCACAAAATAGCCACACGATCTAAATACATGACAATAAAAATAGTAATTTCTTTCTGACTCGTGGACTTAGCAGATTAAAAGAAACTCACCCCCTCAGACAACCTCACCATCAAACAAAAGTTCGATGTCAACAGAAATCATCTATAATATTATCCTAGTTAGCAAATTGAGCTTTCAGTTTAGATTCTCGCATTAGGAAAACAATGAAATGCCAGAAACGGGACTCGAACTAAAGGCAGAGCAATGCGCTATCTACCTATCGGTCCCAATCTCAAGTTTTCAATTACATAATATCAATACGCCAAGCAAAAGGTGGGTTACCAACATTACGGTGTAACCAGATTTTACTGTAATCCTCAAAGGGACAAAGTTGAGAGCCATTCTATAAGATGCATAATGGTGCCCGGAGAAAGGTTTGACTCAAGTGATGCAATCTCAGTGACAAAAAGAGTTGAACGCGTTAAAACCTCGCAGGAGAATTAAGGTTTTAAGAAAAACCCAACTCAACACTAGTTGGTAGGTATCTTTATTCACCAGTCCCAATTGCAATCCAAATTGGAA
>NC_088363.1:63022233-63064733 GCF_034508935.2 Berghia stephanieae | reverse complement strand
TATTTAAGTTGGCGAGAGAAGCAAACCATTACTTTTGCTTTCACGCTAGTCCGATTCCCCTGACAACATTTTTGACAACTTCCTGTTACGCATTTGAAAGAATAATATTTGTTCCTTCAGATATTGCATTATTTGACATATCTCTCTGATTGTTAAAAAATAAAAAACAAAAAACAAATCATGACTCCACATATCTTCAAAGTTATTTTGCAATTCGTCAAAAGTTAAAATGCTATGAGCATTTTTTGTCAAGGGAAAAATTATCGGGATTTTTGGGGTGCTTTCATTCTTTTTTGTTTTGTTTGTTTGTTTGTTTTCGTTGTTGTTTTATGTTTTTGGTTTTTGTTGGGGTTTTTTGTTTGGTTTGTTTTGTTGTTTTTTCTTTGGTTTTGTTATTTTTTTACTTGTTTTTTTTAGGGGGTGGGGGACACTTTTTTGTTGTTTTTCTTTTGATATGTTTTTGTTATAATCTCTCTCTCTCTCTCTCTCTCTCTCTCTCTCTCTCTCTCTCTCTCTCTCTCTCTCTCTCTCTCTCTCTCTCTCTCTCTCTCTCTATCTATCTATCTATCTATCTATCTCTCCCACTCTCTCTCTCTCTGTATGTAAGTATGTATGTGTGTGTGTGTGTGTGTGTGTATGTGTGTGTGTGTGTGTGTGTCATTCTAAAAGATTAAAGTCATCGCGGCAACTTGTTTCTAAATATGTCCATACTGGGCGATCTCGATTTATAACGAGAACAAAGATAAATAGCCATATAATATAATTCTGACGCAATGAGACGGGTTTTGTCTTTAGCTCTACGCTGTGTATTTTGTAATTCATGACTGAAATAGACAAACTGGAAGAGCCAAAGGCATGCACGGGATTATCAAATCAAGAAAAATAACAGTTGTTCTTGTTGAGTTACAACGAGCAACAATAATGTTTAGACGCAACTGTTTGGGGAACACCGACTTCTGTTAAAAATTACAAATTAAATGAAACATTGTCATGTATCACTGGAATTTTTAAAGATTCTAAAAATAGCCGACATTCAGTGGGTTTCGGTACAAGTTCTTTCCAAAACCCGTCCTGCGGAAAATCCTCTCAAGCTACAAAATTTGGTATATCTCGATCTAGTATAGTTCAATACGACGTGCACTTATCAATTTGCACGTGGGTTCAACACGATCACCCTATAGAGTGAATTGTTCCTAACACTATATAAATCTGTAGTAAGACCAACTTTGGAATACGGAAATTGTATTTGGTGTCCTCTTTTCAAACGACAATTAATAGTTTTGGAAAACGTCCAAAGAACGAACAATGAAATATTTGCCATGTTTTAATAATATGTCATTAGAAGATAGATTGAAAAAAAATCTAAAACTATCATCAATTAAATACAGAAGAAAAAAAATGTAATCTTATACACTTACATAACTTTGTCCATGGTCTACATAACATTGATTATGAATGAATTTTTAAACATTTTTCTTTGGTCACATTCACACGAGGTGATAAAACATCGAAATATCGATCTATTCCAGAGACTCTTTTATCATAAGAAGACTTTTTTTCATAATATGGTTTTGTCCTCGGTGTATAAAGAGTATAAATAAATAAATAAATAAATAAAAATGACTGTCCACAATAATTCAAGACGTCATGTCAATTATCACGAGAATCTTTCGGACAGCTGCTGCTATCGAGATATAAAAATAAACGCGTGACCACGAATCGTGGAACGGACTGTGGAATGAATTATTCAGCTCTTGAGTTAACGTGTGATCTATATTGGCAATTGCCTAAAAATAAACCTTTGAATTAACTCGAATTTGTTACGGATTTTAGCCCGTCAGAAAGGCGATTAATTATAAAATTCTCTTCCAGTTTACATATAGTTTTGATATGGCGGGTAGACGTCTAGAAATTGTGTGTATTTTTCTTAAACATATAGGTCTACCCTCAATACTCAAGCGCTATCTTTGTCGACTTGACACTGATAATCCACTTACGGGTCTCGATATCATCATTTTGGTCTTGGATTTTACTTAACAGCATTCCATTTTATTGACCATCACTCATTTAACTTTGACTGTTGAACGCTGCTGCTGCTGCTGTTGTTGTTGTTGTTGATGTTGTTGTTGTTGTTTTTATTGTTATTATTGTTGTTGGTGGTGTTTTTGTTGTTGCTATTGTTGTTGCTGTCATTGTTGTTATTATTGTTGTTGTTATTTTTCTTGTTACTTGCTTGCTTGTTTATTTATTTTGTTTGCTTCTTTGTTCGTTTTCGTGGAGACACCACGGACATTACAGAAGTGCGACAATTATATATTACGAAGAAAAAAGCAATTAATTTACGGTTTTCAAACTAAAATGTCCTATTCCTGAATAAAGGCGAAAATTTACTGGAAAGGACAAAAGACAGGAAAGGAAGGAGGGAGGTGTATAATGGGAAGGGGGGGGGGGAGGTGACCTGAGTGTGGCTTTGTGATCTTGTGGTATGACACTCGCCTTCAGACTGGTAAGTCCCGAGTTCAGGTCCCATTACGAGAGGCGCAAAGTTGAGTAATTGGAAAAGGCTATTTACTCGCTTTCTCTCATCGTACTCAGGGTAAAAATGAGTACTTGGGCGTGTACAACATTGTCTCCGTCGAAAAATAATGTAATACATATTGCCTTGCAAGCACTATGAATCATCCAACATGATATGTGTTGCTGTTGGCTAGGGATCATTCAAATAGAGCTTTGAGAAGGTTTAGTGGATTTGCCCTATATAAATGCTCAATGCTTTGATTGTAGAAGACACAAACAAGCAACCTATTCTTTTACTATAAACTTCAAGGTAAAGTACATAATAAATAATACATTAATTTCACATAAAATGAAATAATATAAAGCTCAGAAGGCCAAATTTCAATTTTATCCGATGTTCTCTCCCCTTGCATTGGTAGCAATTAAATGGTTTTATTCTTTCTAAAAAACGTTTAGTTTTTAGATTTACATTCTATTAGTTAAAACTACTGGCGGACGATAGATAAATTATACAAATAGATTTTTGATAGATCCATGATTTCAAAATAGCACTATCCAGATATCACCATAATATCATAATATTCGGTGTTTCTTGTCATACCAGTATTTCAAATATTTTTAAGCAGTCCATAATATTATGAAGATTTTTTTTAAACAAAAAAAAAACAACAACAAAATAAGATTACAGTATTAATTACTCGTCTCTCAGTTTTATAATTTCCACTCTTTCTGTTCTTCTTGAGACGTAAAATAATTCGAACTCCTTACCCATCCTCACCACGACCATCCCACACCCTCTTCCCCACAACCATCACCACCACCCCCACGCACCCCACGACGAGTTCACAACTGGAGGACAACTCCACCTCCAACCCCCAACACCACCCCGACCGTCTCCTCCTCCTCCTCCTCCTCCTCTATTTTTCCCTACCCAACTCCCGATACGTTATCGATTCGTTATTTCATCGTGTGTCCAAAAAAGCTCTCGTGGATCGATAGCCAAGGCTGCATGACAACGGCAGACTGGTTGACAGATCAAGACACACTGACTACCATAGCATTGCCACTAACCACTATTCATCTCTCATCGATACATGACCGAAATCACAGCTAGAGCGGCCCCATGTCCAGCATAGAATATTGAACAACTTATGAATCAATACACAAAGCTGCACAAAATAAAGCCATATTGGTTGACTATTCAAAGACTCACAAATCACAAATTACCTTCAGCTATCTGCAAAGAAAATCGAAATTATCACAGGCGCAATAGGGAATAGAAGTGTGATGTCAATAAAATGGTTCCAAACTCATTGGAAGTGTAAAACCACTCTTCCGAAAGACTGAAAGCATATCTTGTGTAAATGATCTTCTGGTTTCAGAGTGATGGCATCTTATTTTCTAGTCTAGTTATATGCGGGTTGTCAATATAAATCACCCATCTTCGCTCTTTTACGTCCAGTAATAGAATCAGCCTACACACCCTGCTACTTAAAAAAAAGTTATGATTCAATATGTAAACTATTCATTATTAGTACTCCAAAAGACCAGTTACATAAATACTTCCAAGGATTTTTGAACCGGAAATCTAGGTGTGACGTCACGACTGTTCTTCCCTATTACATACATGCCCAATGGGGTCCCGATAGCTCAGTTTGTAGAGTACTCGCTTCCCAAGCAAAGGGACCGAGATCGATCCCGGGTGCGGTCGAGATTGTTTATGACCTCCCCCCCCCCCCCACCCCCTGTCCACCCAGAAGTGATTGGGTAGCTGGGTCTGATTGATTTGGCGGAAAGCACTTTGCGATAGACTAGCATCCTATCCAAAGAGTAGCAAGTAATTGCTTCTTTTCCGTTTCACGCTATAGAAACCGGGATAAACTCTGGCTCCATAGGCCTATGGATCTAAAGGACTACTTTTACGTACATGCCTAGCTTTAATTGTAGAAACTAGGGATCAATTAAAATGACTATGTGGAGACGAGTCGGCAAACTAAGACACTACTGCTATTAAATAATTATCATTGTCCATAGTAAATGTCTTATGGACACACAACCCAAATCAGTGCTGGGACAGTCGAGTAGCCAGCCTTGAATGATGCAACACATTACGAATCAACTCTAAAAATATCTGCATGCCATTGATACAAAAACATTTTTGGCCATTTAGGAAACCACCAGGATCAAATAATTGCCACCATCCACTCGCTGTCCATTGCAAATACCATTAACGCTCAAAACTCAAAAAGCACTGCTGGATCAATTTCATGTTGAACACCCTACAAATGATAGTCAAAGCGTCATGATTATGTCACTCGGGTTGGCAAACCAAGACACATAGACTATCATAGCATAACACTAACTACTAATCATCTAAAAAAAACAACAAAAAAAAAACAGAAAACTAGTGCATGCTTATAGAGAAATATAAAAAAAACGTGTTCATAGCGCTTTACAAGGGGTCCCTAGCAAATAGCAAGACTTAACACCCTGAACTCAAATTAGAGCAGAAACAGTCCTATGCCCAGCCTTAATTTGGACTAAATAAGAATCAAATAACATCAGCTTGCCAACGACAAAACAGGGAACAAACCAAGAAACCACTTCTATAAAATAATTAGTGTTATACAGTGCAAATCCCATTGTGACACAAAGACTAAATAATCAGCGATGCACTGGAGTAATTCTATACCCAGTATTAAATGTTGATGCTACCACGTCATTGCCATTAAATCTGCCATATCATATCGAGACAAGATGCAAATCATTTCCAGAGCAGGTAAAGAAAAGCCAAAAGATTATAACCAACCAGCCTTTGTAAACTTGTGCAAATGGCTCAAACCACAGTTCGAGCAATTCTTTCCCCAAATTAAAAAGTAAAGCATTAAATGGACCAGATAATGAGTTCTATAACATTATTACTTTATCCATCAACTATACTCAACTGGTTCAAAAATAACCTGGCAACGAATGAGCTTAGGATCAGCCCAATACAAGATGGGAGTTCCAACTTGGACGAGCAAGGTTTCTTGGGACGTGGACCTTCTCTCCTCTAAGCTTGGAAAGAGGCTTCAAGGACTCGATATCGGCATGTGTGTGGCTAAGAACATACTAAGTTCCAGAACCAATCGAATTGTGGCCACTCAGCATCATTGGAGACTAGTGGCGTCGTCCACTTACAATCATTGCGTTAAGGAAAATCTGAGCATTGGAAGACTTGATCGTGACGCGACTTGACAGCGGTTACTGGACGGTTCATGAGTGTTGTAAGGAATCTGCGGAATAGGTGAATCGTCATAGTATTGTAGTGTAAACTATCAGAGGTTGCAGGAGCCATGCTTTTGGGTGACTATCAGGTCAGTGATCGACAAGAAAATCCGTAAAGTACCGAGCCTCGAACAGTTTAGTTCAAGTTGATTGATTGTAAGCTGAAGGACAAACTGAATTTCAAACGAGACAGTTTGCATGCAGCTGCACTGTGCACTTGTAAACATGTGATGATCTGTTGCTAATGTGACGTTATCTTAAGCGTAGGCTTCATTGGAGCACAGAGAACTTTAACTGCACGAACTTGCAGACCAATGGAAACGTCTTTTAATCAATGATGAGTATTAATTCCTCCTGGTTTTGGAGGTGAGTGAGCACATCTTAAATTTGTATTGAATACCAAGGACCAGTTCATGACACTGACCGATAATTATCAACTTACTCACAAATCAAGAAGAGAGACATAAGATAAAAGCATCTAGGCCCCCATAAGATTAGGTTATTTTCCGAAGGTATGGCTTCTGCGTTTGTTACAATAGAAACAGAACTGTATTTTCAAAATTGATTGACCGAAATCTTAACAAGCTTACAATTCCCTGGGTTCTCGAATTTCTTACAGATAGAGCAAAATAAATTCAATTAGGAAAACACATGTCCTTGCAGATATCGGTGCTCCCTAGGGTTGCGTGCTATCACCTATATTATAATAAACAATGGAGAAGTCAAGAACTGAAATATCTTTGATAAAGTTTGCAAATTCACCGCTATGCAAAGCCTTTTCATAAATGGCAGTGAAGTGAAGTGGTCTGCAAAGAAGAGTTGATAGTCTTGTGTGGCAATCACCACTTAGGCCAATGTGAAGAAACTAGTTATTGAATTACAGGAGGTGAATGAACCAAATGAATCATTAAAGCTAGATGACCAAAATAGTCCCGACAGTTCCTCAATACCCAGTCCTTAGTGTAATGGTGACTGTCTCATACTAAATAGACATAAGGCGTGCAGACGGACTTATTGTTTTTATTTGGATAATATAGAATAAATATTTCCCTTTGAACACCATTTTAAAAAGCAGTTAGAGAAAGTATAGGCGGTAGCCCAGAAAATTATTTTACAGGGCATTGTGAGATATGATCAAAAATAAAACTTGAGCTTTGAGCTTTAATATATAGCAATATCCAATAAACGTGCTCAACGAGCTTTACAAGGGGTTCCTAGCCAACAGCAACACTTAACTTGTAGATCGAGACATGACGCCAGTTAGGCGATAATACATTTTTTCCCGACAGAGACAGCACTGTTAACGGCCAGATACTCATTTTACATCTGAGTAAGATGAGAGAATGTGAGTAAAGAGCCTTTTCCAAGGGCTCGACTATGCACCGCCCACAGCGTAACTCGAACCCATGAACCTTCCTATCCGAAGGCGAAGGTCATACCACTAGACCATATAGCCGCTCTGAAAATCAGTGTGCAGAGCAGTTAGAGAAACTATCAACATGTTGTTTGTGGAACAGCATGGGGAGGCAATTTTTCACTAACCGACAGTATTCTGTGACTGATTTTGATCATTCTGATTGCTTGTTTGAAAAGTCTTGTTTTAGAAAAACAACTAAAGTGGGAGATGATCAGCAACAGCTATTAAACCTGTTAATAAAATTATTTTACAAGGCATTATGAGATATGATCAAAAATAAAACTTAAGCTTTGAGCTTTTATATAGAGCAATATCCATTACATGTGCTCAAAGCGCTTTACAAGGGTCCCTAGCCATCAGCAACACTTAGATCGAGACATGACGCCTGTTAAGCGATATTACATTTTTTTTCGGACAGATACAACGACTTTATCTTAGGAAAGGTCGTCCTTTCTCTATTTTAACAACAACAACAACAACAACAACAACAACAACAACAAAACGTAAAAATATAAAATATCATACGTTTTTCCTGCCGTCCAGTTTCAGACTTTAGCAGCAAGTATTAGAAATGTTCATTACTTTGATAGTTTCTCTATTTTCCAAATTATAATGAAAATATTTACTGTTTAACTAATCGTTCTAATACGCATTTTTTATCACTCTTAAATGTTGAAAATATACATAAGACAATTCTGTGAAAAAGCCATATTGTATGAATATGACAATTTACTCTTCATTATTATTTTTATTTTTAAAAAATCCATTTGACCTATCCACATCATCACCGTCATCATCATCATCATCATCATCATCATCATCATCATCATCATCATCATCATCATCATCATCCTCAACACAATTATTATAATTATCATCATCATTATCATTATATCATCATCATGCATTCGTGGAATGATCTGCCAGAGCATATGAAAACAGAGACAGATTTGAATAGGTTTGAGAGACTATTACAACAAAGTTCGCAGCTTCATAGACTTGTTCAGACCTGTTTTATGTTCTCGTACATAAACCCCAATATTTATTAAAACTGTAAGACATGTCGATTTTTATGTAAAACAGTTAGTATTTAATTGATATGTAATTACCGTATTTACAGTAAAGATTCTCATGTCGCTGAAAAGCCTAAAAGGGTTTACTGATTTTATTAAGAAACCATACATTACTTAATTTCATTTTTCATTATTATTTTGATAGGTTTTTTTTTGTTGTTATAGTTGTTGTTTTTGTATAAAAGATGTATGCGGATGTGGCTTTTACTGACAATAAATAATTTATTCAAAATCATAATTAATAATGATAATATCAGTTATGGCAAATCAACCATAAATATATTTCAATCTCATATGATATCAATTTTCACTGTCTAGAAGGATTTATCAGTTTTTATTATTCATTTAAGAATATATATATATATATATATATATATATATATATATATATATATATATATATATATATATATATATATATAGAGAGAGAGAGAGAGAGAGAGAGAGAGGGAGAGAGAAAGAGAGAGAGAGAGGAGGGGAGAGAAAAGAAAGAGAGATAAATAGATAGAGAGAGAGAGAGATAGAAAGAGAGAGAGAGAGAGAGAGAGAGAGAGAGAGAGAGAGAGAGAGAGAGAGAGAGAGAGAGAGAGAGAGAGAGAGAGAGAGAGAGAGAGAGAGAGAGAGAGAGAGAGAGAGAGAGAGAGAGAGAGAGAGAGAGAGAGAGATCAGTATGCATTTGCATTTCTTCTACTTCGAAAGCTTAACACAATACAATACGACATGTAACTCCACCGAAGGCCATTCAATGTTATTCTTTCTCTTCGTCAAAATACACGGGTTGACAGACATACACACATAACAATCACCATAATCGCGATAGTTGCTTTACTTACTACACACACAGCAGGCGGTAGTAGCTACTTTTTTTTAAAACGTTATTATGTGTTGTGGTAATGTGCTGTCCTTACTGCCCTTGTACGTCTCGCGGTTGGTCGCGATCACCATTAACCAGTTAAACGCTGTTGTCTGGAAAGACACATCAAAATTAGCCTGAAAAGTCCATCAAATATTGACGCCGAGGTTCCAGTTTTGAGAGTGTTTGCCATTTAAATCGATCTTACCAGACTACCGACAGTGAAGCGGTAAATGCTCGATATTCATAAAATTCAATTCATAACTTGAATTTATAATATTGACACCACACTGTCGTTTCAATGCTACATGCCTATCTTAACATAAAGTTATCGTTTCGGCTATGTGGTTTTGTGGTATGACATTCGCTTTCGGATCTGAAGGTCCTGGGTTCGAGCCTCGCTCGGCGCATATTTGAGTCCTTGGAAAAGGCTCTTTACTCACTTTCTCTCATCGTACTCGGGTGTCAAATGAATACATGGCCGTTAACAGCGTTATCTCTGTCCGAAAAAATTGTATTATCGCCTAACGTCATGTCCCGTCCTACACGTTAAGTGTTGCTGTTGGCCGGGATCCCTTGTAAAGCGATTTAAGCACGTTTAGTGGATAATGCGCTAGATAAATGCTCGTTTATTTTTTGTTGTTTTTTGGGGGGGGGGTTTTACATTTACAATATTACACCACACTGTCTTCAATGCTACATGCCTATCTTAACAGGAAGTAATCGTTTCTCCAGTTTAAAGATAAATAATATTGTTAATTTTTTTAAATAAACAGTTACCTGCCGTACTCGGGGGAAAACTCGTATTTAAAAATTTGGCCAGAAAACGTGTCCTTCAAATATATATCGATTTAAATTACCCTCATCTTGCCAAAGACTCTAAAATCTGGGACCTCGCGAAGTCCCAGGTTTTTAACGCGTGTCTTTCCAGATTACGGCAGTTAACTAGTTAATCGACTCGACCAGCAGCATAGCGACCTTTAGGACATGCCAAATTGCCGAATCAGTAAGCCCGCAATTTACTTGTATGTTTTGTTGTTTTGACACAGAGGTGGGAAGAAGGCAATTGATACCGTGCGTTTAGGTGAAATACTCACAAAATCCGCCAGCTATATTGTTTCAGACCAAAACAGAAAACTGTGGGCTTTTTACGTTTAGAGTCGGGCTGATATATAATCTAGTGAGAACTAATCACTAACAAACTGACTAAAAATAATAACAAAGAGCTGATTGGCGTCAATTTCGTTCTTTCTTTTGGACGTTGTTCAATTTGGGGTTTTTTTCATTCGTCTTTGTCAAAATTGTGAAAAGCGATCAGGATCTTGGGGTGGGGGTGATTGTTGAAACTATTGCCACTTTGAACTCATTATGCCCTTTAGCCGAATTGGCGGCTTTCAATTTAGAGGTGTAGCCATAGGCTACCACGACTACTACTACAAGCTCTTTGTTATTGTTTTTAGACAGACATTTTTTATGATTAGTTCTCACTATATTACATCGATCAGACTATAAACGTTCAAGGTTAAGTTTTGTGTTGGTACATTATACCCGGAGGGCGGATGTTGTGCTTATTTTACCTAATCATGGCATGGCATTAATTTTTATAAAAGTGTAGCGTTGTAGGTTTCAAAAGTATGTTGAGTCAAAACTGTGTGATAAATCCCGATAAGTGAAGTCTAGCTTGGCATGAACAGAGGGTTACTATGATCGTACTATGCGTCTGCTTGTTCCCAAAGATCTAAAATAAAACTTGAGCTTTCATACAGAGCAATATCCACTAAACGTGCTCAAAGCGCTTTACAACGGGTCCCTGGCCAACAGCAATACTTAACGTTTAGGATGTGACATGACGCCTGTTAGGCAATATTCGGACAGATACAACGCTGTTAAAGGCCAGGTACTCATTTTACCCCTGAGTACGGTGAGAAAATGTTAGTAAAGAGTCTTTTCAAAAGACTCAACTATGCGCAGATCGAGGCTCGAACCCAGCACAAGACCACATAAACAAACCGTGAGTTGTATTCAAGAGTTCAACCAATGAGGTCACCTGTTTCCTTTAGCACTACCAACGACAACTCAGCTTCTAATGAGTTGTGAGTAGTGCTCAAGGAAACAAGTGATCCCATTGGTTGAACTATTAACTACAACTCACGATTTGTTTGGGTATTTTTTGTTAATTTTTTTTTTTTTTGTGGCCAAAGACGTGTCTTTTGACATCATTTTTTGGTCGGTGTCAGACAATAGATAGTTCGAAGATGACGTCACTCAGGCCTTTGTTATTGTTTTTGCCATCCGCGTTTGTGAGTTGTTCTCACTAAACTGTATTAACCAGACTATAAAAGTTCATGGTTACACATAGTTTGTGTGTTGGTCCGTTATACTTCCGGATGGCAATGTTGTGAACTCCTTGGCCAAGCGCATTCTATCTATAGACAGAACGAAGTTGACGTCACCCGGGTCTTTGTTATTGTTCTTTGCATCCACGTTCATGAGTAATTCTCACTTAACTGTATTATCCATTATCCAGACTATAAACGTTCATGGTTACACAGAGTTTTGTGTGTTGGCCCCTTATACTTCCGGATTGCCAATACACAGAATTATTTGTAACCTTTACCCTTTATAGATAGTATGCGCTTGGCGAAGAAGCTCATAACATTGCCATCCGGAAGCATAACGGAACAACACACAAAACTGTGTGTAACCATGAACTTTTATAGTGTGGGTGATACAGTTTAGTGAGAATCACTCACAAACGCGGATGGCAAAATACAATAACAAAGGCTTGATTGGCGTCATCTTCATTCTATCTATAGATAGAACGAAGAAGACGTCATTCAGGCCTTTGTTATTGTTTTGTGCCATCCATGTTTGTGAGTAATTATCACTAAACTGTATTAACCATACTTTTAACGTTTCAGGTTACACATAGTTTTGTGTGTTGGTCCATTATACTTCCGGATGGCAATGTTGTGAGCTTCTAAGCCAAGCGCATACTATTTATAATCTGGTTCATACCAAGTGAGAATCACTCATAAAAGCGGATGGTAAAAAACAATAACAAAGACTCGAGTGACGTCAACTTAATTCTATATATAGATAGTATGCGCTTGACTAAGAAGATCATAACATTGCCATCCGGAAGTATAACGGACCAACACACAAAACTGTGTGTATCCACGAACGTTTCTAGTCGGGTTAAAACAGTTCAGTGAGCATTACTCATAAACGCGGATGGCAAAAAAACAATTACAAAGACCTGAGTGACGTCATCTTCGAACTATCTATAAGTTAACGATGGCTACAATCGAGATCAGGGCATGTCAAGTCGGTTAGCATCCTCTCACTCGTGTCTATTTGTAACCAGTTGGGTGATTACTTATAATTTCTCAAACAGGCTGTAAACTTTGAAGGTAACGCATACCATCAATAGATGTTGAGCGCTTGGCTAAGAAACTCACAACATTGCCATCCGGAAGTATAACGGACCAACAAATTAAAGTATGTGTAATCTTGAACGTTTATATTAATACAATTAAGAATTGAGAACAACTCATAAACATGGATGGAAAAAAAATAACAAAGATATGAGTGACGTCAACTTTGTTCGATCTATAGATAGTATGCGCTTGGCTAAGAAGCTCATAACATTGCCATCCGGAAGTATAACGACCAACACACAAAACTGTGTGTATCCATGAACGTTTATAGTCAGGTTAATACAGTTCAGTGAGCATTACTCATAAACGCGGATGGCAAAAAATAGATAGTATGCGCTTGGTTTAGATGTTCACAACATTGCCATCCGGAAGTATAACGGACCAACACACAAAATTATGTGTAACCATAAACGTTTATAGTCTGGTTAATACAGTTTAATGAGAATTACTCATAAACGCGGAAGGCAAAAAGCCATAACAAAGACCTTCATTCTATCTATACTCAAATGTTATGTTTACCTTGACATTGCATGCGCAAAGTACTTCTTGTTTCGATTTATCATTTAAGTCTCAGTTTATAGATGGAACGAAATTGACGTCCCTCAGCTCTTTGTTGTTTTTAGACAGGCATTCTAATGATTAGTTCTGACTAAATTCTATCAATCAACGTTTAAAGTTACACAAATGTTGTGTGTTGGTAGGTTTTATCCGGCTGGTGGATATCATGGGTATTTTAACTAAACGCATGACATCAATAGTTTGTTAAAAGGGCTTTACTGAGAAATAATCGCCCAAATGGAGGTCTAAAAAAAAACAATAAAAAGAAGACCTGAGAGGCGGCAACTTAATACATTTTCGACTCCAGGGGCAGGAAAGATAAAAATATATTAAAAAAGACTTACCATTACAAGATTCAGGTAAAACAATTTGAGTGAAACGACACACTCCTGTGCCAATAATGATGATATTGGTGAGAGTATTTTATTATGACTGAGATGATCGTCGTCCATCTTTCTTTCTCTTCCTCATTTCACCACCTCATTCAGTACATTATTATGACCAAACACATCTCAAGCACGGTATCCGATTTTTTTGTAAAACGTCAAGCAAATGAATGGTTATCCACCTCCAATAATATTCATAATCGTTGACGGTTTGTCAGTCAGACTGTGTAGTTTGTCGGTAGTGAGTTATACTCCAACAATAACAATAATTAATATAATTATTATTATCACTCTGGCAGTGTTAAATAGGGTAATATATTATATGTCTCAGTGCCGTATCCGAGAAATGGATGAGATTTCTTTGCAGGATCTGAAGAAGAAAATGAAAAAAAAAACCTCTTGTTAAAAGTTATTTGGTGGAAAGTGTTGCGCTCATGCTTAAGCGTGTGTGTTAGGGGAAAAAAAAAAAAGGGGGGGGGGGGGGGATCAAAGCAAAGCGTGGCTCCTAAAGCCACATTTAAAAGGCCTCTAAAATAATGAATAATGGAATTTTGTAACGAAAACACAGATTTCTATTTCAAAACCAAAATTATTTTAATCAAAAGCTGATACATGGTATTAAAATGACGTATCTGCTGTAATTTCGTCTAAAGACTAAAGAGCATGGACTTGAAGAAAAGGCCTGACCATAGACGAAGCGCTAAAGATTTGAGATGCAACTAAAGAGAACTACCCAGACTGCTAACAATGTCATCATCTATTAATCACTGCAGCAAAAGTAAGTCAAAGGAACGGTTCTTAATAACATTTTAAAAATGAAATATGTTTTGCAATTGATACTTTGATAAGTAAAAGCTTTTTTTTACCTTTACCGCGCCATAGTAAAATGGAAATCAAATGGACAATTTTTTTGCTTTACGTTAATAGTCTGGGCTCTATTTAGTCGCCCGACGCGGAGTAGATGTAATAATTTTTAAAACTTTATCTATAATCGCATACTCTTATCTGTTCCATGTTAAATTCAACAATTATATCTCCAACCCGAAAAAGGGGAAAGAAAAGAAAAGAATAAACAAGGGCTCCTTTAAAGTACATGGCGAAATTCAACTTTCAAAGATTCGTACAGCAAAAAGACGCAATGTAAATGTTTTGTTTTGATACCATCAATAACTAAATCACGTGACTCTTCCAGTTTTCGTTTTAACTATCTAGAACTATTCTGGTATGGAGAAAGAAAAAAAAAAGAAAAAAAAGAGACGTAGAACGTCTGGTCGAGAATCAGAAGGTCTGAGGTTTGATCCCCATTCCAGGAAGACTGATTTTTTGGGATGTTTTTTTTTTTCTTGTATTTTTCTGTCTCGCTTTGTCTGGCACCTTTCATATACACTTGTTCAGATCTTTATCTTACACCAGACCATACGACCTTATTCTCAATTAACACACGGTTTGGTAACTATCCCGCTGATAGGCATGTAACCTACGTTGGGTGACTAAATAAAAAATCTAATTCTAATCTTTTAAATTATCCGTGTAATTCAAAGACTACCTTACTCCTTTTCAATTCAACATAAACAACGACTACGAATCCTGTCCTGGTAATACCCTAGTGGCATATGTTCAAGTTCTCACACACTCATAAAGAGCAATACATAGTAAACGTATCGTAGTTACAAGTGAGGTCCGAAATAAATAAAAGTGTTGCAAAAGTTTCAAATATTTTAGAAATTTAAAAATTTTAATTAATTGGATTCAATAGTCGGATGTCACGTCCGTCCAGCAACGAGCAGCTTGTTTCTAAACAAAGAAAATTCGTACTTTTTATTCTTCATGCTGGCTAGAACGTTTTCACATATCGTGTGATCAGAATGTATAAAAGTCAAAACATGATCAGATTTAAAATGTTTTTCTCCTCAGAATACACTTTTATGCTCGTTGGAGAAATATTTCATAAGGGCGTCCGCCATTGTTCCGATAGTTTAGAACCAGTTACTAAGTTACTCTGCATCATGACGAGGGCAGTGACGTCACGACTGTTGTAGCCTATTGTGTATAGATAGTTCGAAGATGACGTCACTCGGGCCTTTGTTATTGTTTTTGCCATCCGCGTTTGTGAGTTGTTCTCACTAAACTGTATTAACCAGACTATAAAAGTTCATGGTTACACAGAGTTTGTGTGTTGGTCCGTTATACTTCCGGATGGCAATGCTGTGAACTCTTTGGCCAAGCGCATTCTATCTATATTGACGAAAGCTTCAAAGTCAGCTCATTTTCTTTCCTCTCCTTCCTTCCTTATCTATTTTTTTCTTTTCTTTTTTTTTTTCGTGACGAAACTGGGGACAATTTCGTTGGATAATTAATTAAAGCATTTACATGGAAGAGTAACTGGGAAAAGGAAATCACAAGATGTGAGTATGAATAAACGTATCAGACTTCGACTTATCCAAAATCTATAGATAGTTCGAAGATGACGTCACTCAGGTGTTTGTTATTGTTTTTGCCATCCGCGTTTATGAGTAATTCTCACTAAACTGCATTAACCAGACTATAGACGATCATGGTTACACATAGTTTTGTGTGTTGGTCCGTTATACTTCCGGATGGCAATGTTGTGAACTTCTTAGCCAAGTGCATATAGATGTTGTGCGCTTGGCTAAGAAACTCACAACATTGCCATTCGGAAATATAAAGGATCAACACACAAAACTATATGTAACCTAAAACGTTTAGAGTCGGGTTAATACAGTTTAGTGAGAATTACTCATAAACGTGTATTTAAAAAAAACAATAACAAAGACCCGAGTGACGTCAACTTCGTTCTATCTATAACAGTGAAATCTCGTTGTAATGGGATGGCAGCACCAATACGTACGACATGCTGACTTTTCTTTTTTGTTACCGATGTCTCAAATAAATGACAAAAGAGGAGATAATGAACTCCTGCCAGGAACAAGACAGGTCTTGGTTGTTTGTTATTATGTATTTATCTTTTCATTTATATACATTGTTTTGTTTCGTTTTTTTTTTTTGTTGTTGGGCGTTTGATGTTTTGTTTTAGGTTATTTTGTTTGTGTTTTGTTGGGGTTTTTTTGGTTTTTTGTTTGAAAGGGCGGGGGGGGGGGGGGTAAAAAGAGATTTAACGGCACTTGCAACACACATGGGTCATTAAAGTGCCGGGAAAAATGAAACGATTGATTTAGATAAAATGGGAAAAAAGAGTAAACGAAAGAGGGAAAGGACGTCTCTATCAAGACAGACAAAAATAATCGCTTCATCAGGATTTTGCCGAAAATGAAAACAACCTAGTTACTATTAACAATTCATAACGTAAATTAGCAGATAAACTCAAAACATCTAACAGAGGGATGATTTTATACACACCTCTCACAACACAATGAATGACAACAGTGGCCCAATGATATTTGATCTCCAACACTAGATTGTCTATCGCCCTTCGAGTACAAGAATACACAGTCCGTTTAGATTTAAAATTAAAGACAGAGGCTATCGAAAACCTGGAGGGCTTTTTGGGTCTCTAGGAAATATTTGTAGGTAGAAGTAAAAGAAGATACAGACCAAAACTAAGATCTTTTTTTTTCCAAATCCAACAACATCATACTAGAGTTATTAAATGCTGCTGAAACATGGAGGCTGGTCAAGTACATCTGCAAATAGCTTGACACGTTCAAAAACAAGTTCTGGAGGACGATACCTGAGGTTATTTTGGCCAGACACCATTCAGTGACTTGATGAAGAGTAGAGTACATTGCTTGAGCTTGCATATCTCTTCTAAGAGAAAAAGATGGAGATAGCAGTCGCCCAAAGATGGACGCCAAGAGAGCAATGGAGAGAGGCAGGAGACCATTGAAGACGTGGAGACGGATCCTGAAGCAAAAGTGGGTGTTGGGACAGATGTCAAGATGGCAGCAGACCGTGATGGTTGTCGGTCTTATGTGCAGTTGATTCACACGAAGATAAAGTAAGTAATTAAAAAGTAAAAAGTAACTATTTGACTAATTCAAAATAAGCATTTTTGTGACGGTGTTTGAGATTTTAATGATGCAATGTTGAAATTCATAGAAGGAACGAAATTGACGTCACTTTGCTCTTTGATTTTGTTTATAGACAGCCATTCTAATGATTTGTACTCGCTTTATTCTATAACTCAGACTATGAACATTAGTGTTACACACATTTTGTGTGTATTGTTACGTTATATCCAGCTGGCGGATGTTGTATTTTACATAAACACATAACAGCGAAATGAAGAAAAGAGGAAACGAGATAAGGAATAGCCATGAAAATGAACATCAACCCAACCAATGTGTTTTCACCCTTTACCAGTATTTGCATTGCGTTTATCCAAAAAACTCATAACATCCACCAGCCGGATGTGACGTACCAACACACAAAACAATGTGTGACCTTAAACGTTTATAGTCTGATTGATAGAATTTAGTGAGAACTACTGATAAAAGGGCTGGTGAAACAATACCAAACAGGTGAGTGACGTCAATTTCGTTCTATCTATAACTGGTAAACCTCTTTCTTTCATGATTCTATTGGGTCTTTTTCTGAATTCAACGCTTCTTCTTATAACAGTTTCATAATCCTATTAATTAAACTCCAGTCAACTTTTCATGTTGTAATCATATTGACTAATAATTTACCCGAAGCGTATGGAACGACGACCATTGTCAGTAAACGGTGATATCTCTCTCTCTCTCTCTCTCTCTCTCTCTCTCTCTCTCTCTCTCTCTCTCTCTCTCTCTCTCTCTCTCTCTCCCATCTTTCTCTGTCACCTCTCTCTACCTCCCTCCTCCCCCCTCTCCCTCTCTCTTCTCTATTTCTACCTCTCTCTACCTCCCTCTTTCCCCCATCTCTCTCTCTCTCTCTCTCTCTCTCTCTCTCTCTCTTCTATATATATATATAATATATATATATATATATATATATATATATATATATATATATATATATATATATCCCTCCCCTTCTCTCTCTATTTCTACCTTTCTCTAGCTCCCTCCTTCCCCCCCCTCTCTCTCTCTCTCTCTCTCTCTCTGTCTCTCTCTCGCTCTCTCCCTCTCTCTCTCCCTTTACACAGCACTGAACGATCAGTTTAAAACAATCAAAATCATAGAACACAACCCATGCTAATAATCTGTCAATGAGTCGTAAAAAAAACTTGTGTTACGAGGACTGGAGTCGAGCAAGGTTAGATAGGCCTAAAGTGCCAAAATTAATGTATCTACCTACACAATGAGTGAGGCGACAGGTGATGTTGTTACTGTTATTGACATACCTATTGTTTTGTTTTTTTTTTTCAATCGAGTCTTGGGTACAATGGTGATAGTTGACTGTGATAGAATAAACAAGATTGGCCATAGGAACGGTCGTTGAAATGCATAACAAATAATAAAGTAATCCAAATAACCGAAGTCGTGGAGTCAAGGGCACATTGTTTTGCTGTTTTGTGTATGTGTGTGTGTGTCCTTTTGGGAGCGTGTTAGAAAAGCAGAGATATCTATAGCACACCATGTCTAGGGTAGCTCTTCATTCGGGATACTTGTCATTTATAACAAACACTAATCGATGACTATCGAGATAGTTGAAGTCAGTTGTAGCATGTCGCGGACCAGTTGTTCGTGTCGTTATCGCTGCCTCCTGTTGTGGGTTATTTATATTTTACAACGAGTAGCCAAGCCCAGCGTAGTGACTGTTTTGTGTTTTCGGAATGTGTAAAGTGTGTTAAATCTGACACAGAGCCCCCCCCCCCCCTCCCCCCCCACCACACACACACACAAAAAGAAAAAAAGAAAAACAATTGCTATAGATAGTTCGAAGATGACGTCACTCAGGTCTTTGTTATTGTTTTTTGCCATCCGCGTTTATGAGTAATGCTCACTGAACTGTATTAACCCGACTATAAACGTTCATGGATACACACAGTTTTGTGTGTTGGTCCGTTATACTTCCGGAATGCAATGTTATGAGCTTAGCCAAGCGCATACTATCTATAAGTATAGATAGAATGCGCTTGGCCAAGGAGTTCACAACATTGCCATCCGGAAGTATAACGGACCAACACACAAACTCTGTGTAACCATGGACTTTTATAGTCTGGTTAATACAGTTTAGTGACAACAACTCACAAACGCGGATGGCAAAAACAATAACAAAGGCCTGAGTGACGTCATCTGCATACTATCTATAGAAAGAACGAAGTTGGCGTCACTCAGGCCTTTGCTATTGTTTTTTGCCACCCATGTTCATGAGTTCATTTAACTGTATTAACCAGACTATAAACGTTCAATATTACACATAGATTTGTGTGTTGGTCCGTTATTTTTCCGGATGGCAATGTGAATTTCTCAGCCAAGCGCACAATATTTATATTATAATTTGATTGCTCCATAGTAGGTTCTGAAGGAACAAAGATAACGTCACTTAGCTTTTTGTTATTGATTTTGACAGCCTGTAACTGATAAGTTCTTACCAAATTAAATCAATCGGATTACAGATGGAACGAAATTGACGTCACTCAGATCTTTTTAGTATTTTTAAATAGTTATTTTAATTATTAGTTTTCACTTAATTCTTTCAGACTAATATAAACGTTTAAGGTTACACACAGTTGTATGTGTTGGTATGTTATATACGGCTCGTGGGTGTTGTATTTTACCTAAATGCATATTTCCAATAAAAGGTATGCTATATGCGGCTGGTGGATGTTGTGAGTATTTTACCTATACAACATAGTTCCAATAAATGTTAAAAGTTACACGCAGCTTTGTGTGTTGGTATGTTTAATTTGGCAGGCGGATGTTGTGAGTATTTTACCTAAACGGATAGCATCAATACTGTGATTTCATTTTTTCAAATCCGAGTCATATTGTTGTTTAAGATAAACAAAAGTTGCGTTCCTAACAAAAATATAGAATATACTGATAGAATGCAATTGATTCACAAAGACAATGACAAATCCTGAATGACAGTTACACAGACGTATGTGCATCCTAAACTACTTAGGATCTGTTAGAGGTAATTTGTTGTTAATGACAACAAACAGTTGAATGAGTCATTCGCATTCTATCTATCTACAATCTACCTACCATTTACAACATCAACCAACAGTCATGCAATTGTTTGCTGTGGGTTTAGCCAATAGATAGTATGCGTTTGGCTAAGGAGTTCACAACATTGCCATCCGGAAGTATAACGGATCAACACACAAAACTTTGTGGAACAATGAACGTTTATAGTCAGGTTAATAGTTTAGTAAGAAGAACTCATAAACGCGGATGGCAAAAAACAATAACAAAGACCTGAATGACGTCAACTTCGAACTAGTAATACTATCCGCAAGCTGGATCGAACGTACCAACACGTAAACCTTGAACGTTTATATCATCTTATTGATAGAATTTAGTGAGAACTACTCATAAAAATGGTTGGCTAAGAACAATAACAACTAGTTGAGTGACGTCAATTTCATTCCAGCTAATCCAATCAACTAAATGGACCAGTAAGCTGAGTTGGTTTCGATATAAACATTAAAAATAAGAAAGACCCCTCAGTCAAACATTCATCTTGGGTACCAGTTTCTCTAATGTGTATTAATCTTTGTTTAAAATAAGCTAAATGTATTCACACACAAAAATATTCAATTCATTATCTGGATCTCTGGTTGTTTTGATTCAATTATTAATTATCAGTTAAAAAATCAGTAAAATGCTCACGGTTTTAATGGCAAAACAGCTAATATTTGTAACATGTGGAACGTCTGGATATAATTTTTTAAAGACTGAATATGATAAGAACAAGTCATATCTCTGATTGTCAATTATGTGGTAAGGCGTGAGCCCCATTTTCATTCTAGCTATATATTCCCATTTTTTAAAAAAAGGTTTGACGGGTTGAGTGGTTTTCTAATGACATAATATGGATTTAGTGTAATTATATACATACATACATACATACATACATACATACATACATACATACATACATACATACATACATACATACATACATACATACATAATATATATTCTAGTATAAGTCACATTTGTACATATTACTCCTACAACTATCAATCACCAACTAATTAGTCACATGGCTTTAATCACGCTACTTTCTTGTTATGTATTCATTGAGCGATATATTAAACATGGTAATATTCACAAATAATCATGTTCTGGAACGTGGGAAAAGCATGTTTTTACTAAAGAATCTAATCTAGGAAATATGAATCATGTTTATAACGACTAACGACCAACGTAGGTAGTATAGGGTACAATTCATCTTAATCTTGAATGTTAATCTTGCTAACAATAAAATGCCAAAGAACTCAACTTCATATGTATTAATAATCATTTTGTAATCAAGGACCAGAGTATTTTATAAAATAAACAGCAATAATATTAATAGAACGACATTAAACTATTAACGCAAGTGTTTCTGGCATAAAGCATTCCTTTTTATTTTTTATAACGCATTGATCAATGGCCAACAATTACACATTCTAACAATTGAACCATTATCAGGTATCTCAAAATGTTTTATTGCCTGGTAACCTTGAAAACAAAAAGCCATTGATAAAGTTCCAAAGGTTGGCTATCTAGGCTGCATTATCGTATCATCGTCTTTATCCTGCACGATCAAAAAACCTTGACTCGACAAGGTCTAGACAGAAACTAAGTAAATTAATCATTTCTAATAACAATAATAACCTCATAACACATGTCTTATAGATTAAATTCCATGCAATTTTTTTTTTTTTTGTTTTTGTTAAAAGAAAAAAATGATAACATTATTACAAGGCATGAAGTGAGAAAAGAGAGAATTATAAAAAGTTGTAAACAAAAGAGGGCAATAGAAAGCAAACGACAAAATAAATAGTGGAGATAAAACGAGTATTAAAAAATACGAACCCCAGCTCGTGAAAATGGAAAAAGAAGTCGAGGCCAAAAGTAGAGGGAAGCTTCGCATTCCAACCAGACAGACAGTGCAGTCACAAGAGGCAACCAGGGAAAAAATTATACGTGCGAGAAAGAGGGCCTCAAAAAAGAACTGCCTTGATGAGCCCGTGCTTTTCCCTTTTTTTTCACCCCTATCCCCCCATGCCCTCCCCGCCGGCCTCTTCATTCCTTTTCTCCTTCCGTCCTTCCCGTTGTTCGACAGCCAACAAAAACCACCACCATCCTCCCTCCCCCCCCTTTTTCCCCCTATAGCCCCCCCCCCCCCACCCTCTATAACTTTTTTTATCCTCGCTTTTTTTAACAACTACTTTTTTATCTCCAAACCCCCGTCTCGTCTGGCTGTTCGTTCCTCGGGTTCGCCCTCACCCCCCCCCCCCCCCCCCTTCAAACCTCTTCCATTCCTCTCTCCTCTTCCTCCCTCTCATCTTTCTGTTCACCCGTCTGTTCTCTACGTTGTGTGGCTTGTCAGTATTGGCAGCCACGCTCGCCTAGACCGCCTCTGCATATTTTTTTCTCTCCTCTTCTTTCGTGTTACTATATCATTACTGCTCCGGTTGAGAGGTCCACCTATCTCTGCTTCCGAAATATTTTTTTTAATCTAGTGGCCCCCCCCCTCTCTCTCTCTCTCTCTCTCTCTCTCTCTCTCTCTCTCTCTTCCTCTCTCCTATTCATGCCACGCGTTAAAGTAAAATACTCACATATTCCTGCCAGATGATACCTACCAACACACAAAAATTAGTAATCTTTAACGTTTATAGTGAGAACTAATCACCTAACTGGCTTTCTAAGAACGATGACAAAGAGCCGAAAGTCGTTAACTTCAGTCGTTCTATACTTCCCTTCCCTAAACCTTTTCCCATTCAGTCATTCAAGTCCGCGGACCCACGCACATGTAAATGCACTCACACTCACACTCACATGCAAATACATGTATACATATGTATGTAAATTTATTTAATATTATATTTACTTTTCTTCATGTGTTTACTTTATCAGCGATCACTTTCATTAACTTATCTTAATAAATCAAACACACTTTCCTCACACGATATACATATTAACGATACCTGTCAGAGATAAAAGCAAATGTTCTATTTGCTTTCAGTTAAATCAGGAATTCGTTCGCGTGGATGAAACATAACGTTTGAATTATCTTT
Organism: Berghia stephanieae; assembly: GCF_034508935.2. Lineage (NCBI taxonomy): Eukaryota > Metazoa > Mollusca > Gastropoda > Nudibranchia > Aeolidiidae > Berghia > Berghia stephanieae. The sequence goes on along the minus strand of NC_088363.1, from coordinate 63,041,084 downwards.
TTCCTTTTAAAAAATGGATATATATTATGAATAATCATTATTATAAAAATAATATTACTCAAGGTCAGAGATTTACAAATCTCCATCCTTCTCCGTTGAACATTGGCTCTAGGCTGCCAGTTTGACATTTTAATCCAACTCAAATAAATAAATAAATAAATAGATAAATAAATAAATAAGTAGATAAATAAATAAATAAATAAATAAATAAATAAATAAATAAATAAATAGATAAATAAATAAGTATATAAATAAATAAATAAATAAATAAATAAATAAATAAATAAATAAACACATCCTAGGTTTTAAAAAAAAAACTCTTGACAATTGCTTTTTTTTTTTTTCATTTTATCCTAAATATATCAGTACGTAAAGAATCTAAATAATTGACAAATGAATACATATAGACCGACGTGCACATATTTGCAGGTCTGATAATCGACCGGAATTATGGGCATGATTCAACTTTTTTGCAATGGATAATATCTTGCGTTGGTTTGAGAGTGCTGGGGGGTACTGATAGTTCAGTTGGTAAAGCTCTCGCTTCAGACGCAAAGGGAACGAGATCGATCCCCAATTAAATTTAAGTTGTTTTTTTTCCGAACGACCCCCCCCCCCCACCCCCCTTCTCCTTGTCCACACAACAGTGATTGGGTAGCCGGGTCTGATAGATCTAGGGGAAAGTATTTTGCGTTAGACTAGCGTCCTAGCCAAAGGAGCAAGCAATCGCTATTGTCCGTTTCACACTATAGAAACCGGGATAAACTCAAGCTACATGGGCCTACATGAGAGTATTTCCATTACAACAATAAGCCCACAACAATATGGGTTATTACACGTACACATGAGTTCAAGTCGATATAGGTGGAATAAAATTGACGTCACTCAACTCATAGTTATTGGGTTTTTTTTGACAGCCATTTTAATGATTAGTTCTCACTAAATTACATCACTCAGACTATAAATGTTTACGGTCACACACAGTTTTGTGTGTTGGGACGCTATATCCGGCTGGCGGATGTTGTGAGTATTTTACCCAAACGCGTTGACTCCGACCACGAATCAGCACTAAAGATTTTTTTTTTCTGTAAATCCAAACCTTAAAATCTGGATGTCTTCTGTTGTAGAACGCGATTTTTAAATTTGATTTTATTATATTTTATTTTGTTTTTGTTTTTTGTGTGTGTGTTGTTTTTTTTTTTTTTTTTTTGTTTTTTGGGGGGTTTTTTTTGTTGTTGTTGTTGTTTTGTTTCGTTTTGTTTTGTTTTATTTTGTTTTGTTTTTTGTTTTGTTGTTGTTGTTTTTGTTTTGTTTTTTTTTTGTTTTTTTTTTTTTTTTTTTTTTTTTTTTTTTTTTGTTGTTTTTTTTGGGGGGGGGGGATGGTGGGAGGTTCCGTTATGTTAATGGGAGTTATTTTGATATTTTGTTTGGTTTGTTTAATCATTTTTTTTTGTTTTGTTTTGATTTGTTCTGTTTCCTTACATTTACAGCTATAGGTAAATTTGGTGTAGTGAAATAAAATGGTAATTTGTCAGACTACCAATTTCCTCTTCAATAATTCTTTTCTATTTGTTGTGAGAAAGTGAATTGGCAAGCTGTTCCATTTCGTTCCACTTTGTTTTAAAAATGGCGTCACACCCAAAATTAAATATTCATTTTCTAATGGAATGATTGTGTATTCTAGTATTCCACAGCGCAAAACAAATTACTTTTTTTCCCCCTTTGATTCATTTAACTATAGAAATAAACATAGACGTGCATATTAAAAATAGTATTTCAAAACTTTCACCATGCTCAATGCGCTTTCATTTGTGACCAAAATCGTCTCGAATTGGTACAATGTCGGGGTGAACCGGTCCAGAAATCCAACTTTAGCATTGAAGCGAAAAGGACTTCTAACTTCCAAGATTTTTACAAAGTCAAGAAACTTCTCCACAATAACGAAACGAAGTTAACACAAAGATTCATATATTATATTCAATATCGTACGGTTATGTGGTCTTGTGGTATGACACTCGCTTTCTGATCGGAAGGTCCTGGGTTCGAGCCTCGCTCGGCGCACAGTTGAGTCCTTGGAGAAATCTCTTTACTCACATTCTCTCGCCGCAGTCAGGTGTAAAATGAGTACCTAACCGTTTACAGCGTTGTCTCTCTCGGATAACATCGTATTATCGCCTAACAGGCGTCATGTCTCGTCCTACATGTGAAGTGTTGCTGTTGGCCAGGGACCCCTTGTAAAGCGCTTTGAGCACGTTTAGTGGATATTGCGCTTTATAAAAGCTCAATTTTTTTTTATTCCCCCGCAAATGGAACCAGTTTTCGTTTTCATGCCATACAAGTCATCTGGCAAGTATTCTTTTTTGTACTTGTGCACTCTATGTATCGTATCTTATCGAATCATTTAAGAGCTATTAATACTCATAGGTTTTAAGAACCTGTAAATTGCTCTATGAAAGTTTCATGCGTCGATACAATTTATTTTTTTAAAGTTATATAAACACTATTCATTGTTAATCTGACAATTTTGTGTAATATAATATACTATTCTTACACTCTTGCTAGTTGGAATTCCGGACGTGTTCCCAACCGCTGCACGAGCTTGCGAATGCACGTTGGGAACAAAGTTCGAATTCCAAAATGCAAGAGTGTAAGACATTATTTATTCCACCCATCAATCGATTCCTATCTCGTCATCTTTAAATAAAAGACATCTTCAAAAATATTCAAATGATGCTTCTTTTTAAAGAATCTCATTTTTTAGTGAAATTTACGCTTGATAATCTGACGTCAAAAGTTATTATTGTAAACATGATATCATTACCCGTTACTATTTAGGGAGAGGGGTGAAATAATCACGATTTAAAATTATCAAATATCTAATGCACAATAAATAAGTGTCATAGTCAATTTTCGTAGTAGAATATCATTTTCGCTATTTACTTTCATTTGACATGTCCAATTTTATACACTCGAGAGTTTCGATTACCCAAATTACCAAAAAAATGCATATAATATCCAATGTCATGTTACATTATCCATTGACATAAAATAATATGTTAGTAAGTTCATTGTCAATGGCATTCTAATAAATATCTTACAATTATCCAATGTGAGTAAAGAGTAAACGAACATTGTAGAAGGAAATAACCCTGGACCAGTTTTGAGGTGATTGTCACCAAACCTGAAACTGACCAAGCTTGTTACAGCTTGACTTTGTACATAGTACCACTCTGTTGCCATCGACGCCAGACAATAATTTTCATAAACTCCTTTAAAAAATATTACGAAATAATGTAAATTAATGACGTCATGCTTAGCCAGGCCTTGGCAACCGATTTTGAATCGTGACTGCAAGTTGTTGGAACTGAAATGAAACATGGCGATAGAATGCGTGTCTCTCTCTCTCTCTCTCTCTCTCTCTCTCTCTCTCTCTCTCTCTCTCTCTCTCTCTCTCTCTATCTATCTGTTGGGCTCAATCAGTTATTTGTTAATGTTTTAGAAAGCCATTTGGTGATTAGTTCTCACTAAATAATATCATTCAGACTATAAACGTTCAAGGTTACACATAGTTTTGTGTGTTGGTACAGTATATCCGACTGGCTGATGTTGTGAATTTTTACCTAAATGCATAGCATCAATATTTAAACATAGTGAACTAGATGGGCGTGTTTGAGTTTAATTTTAAAATCCTAGAATTGAGGAATTTTAAATAGATCTACGTGTATTTTCTGAAATTATTGGAAATAGAACCACAATTCTCACTCATCAATAAGGATTCTCATTTTAACTGGGATTTTATCAGTTTCCATTAAAAGTCGATTCCAAGCATCCGACTTTCCTGGGGTATTGTATGTACCGTTTTGGCACGACGGGTCACAAATGCATTTTGTTTGACCAGACCTGCCTACTAGAAAATTAAATCATTTGTAGCTTTTAGGAGATAAAAATAGCAGTCGCTATAGTTAACTTTATGGATCAATAATTTACCATCACAAGGATTAAATAACACTTCGAAATCCTTAAAATTATGAAGTCTTATATCATTTTCAATACGTTTTAATGGCTTTGATTATATGATTAAGAAGTTCTGAAATTGGAGCCAAAATTTCGTAATTCTACGAATTGTTAGAAGTCGCAGGCAATTCTGTTTGACCGAGCACACGAGTGGTATTAGGCTATAAATTAATACACTTTCCAACCAAAGCTTGTATATTGAAAAGTTGGCAAAAGACTGCATTTTATTATAATCTTATAGATCGTATATTGAAAATGTCATGGAACTTTGCACATCAATGGGGTTACTTATCCTCTTGGTGCTTGATCAGTACATAAAGCTGACACTGTGGAACGCCATCTTTCTCGGTTGGAAGCCATTTATTTGTCATCTGTCCCCAAGAACATCCGCTAGCTTTCATTTCTCTTTCGATGTTCCTTCTCCAGATCTCCAGCGGGCGGCCCCTTCTTCTCGTTCCCTGGGGGGTCCACCTGAGGGATATCCTGGGAATGGCACTCGAATCCATTCTGAGGGCATGTCCAGGCCACTTGTACCTTATCCTCTTTACAGCTTCAGATACTGGTTCAATTTGTGTGCATTTCGCAAGTTCTTTGTTTGAAATTACTTTTTGCCAAAACATCCTCAGGATCATTCTCAGGCATTTGTTTTGGAATGCATTTAGTTTGTTGGAGATGACGGTGCCTGTCAGTTTCCATGATTCGGACCCATAGAGGAGAACAGATAGTACATTTGTTTTGATTAAACGTAGATTTGTTTTGGTGGTGATTTTCCTTTATTTCCAGATTTTTCTGATTATTCTAAACGCTCTTCTCGCTTTCGTTAGTCTAACTTCGATTTCATCTTCAGAATTTCCATTTTGACTAATCCTGCTGCCAAGATAGGTGAAATAATTCACATCCTCAATGCCTTGGTTGTTTATGTTCAGAAATGTGTTTGAATTAGACTTCGTCCTTATCATTTTGGTCCAGTCAACATTTATATAGATAGAATGAAGTTTGCGTCACTCATGCCTTTGTTATTGATTTTTGCCATCCGCGTTTATGGGTAATTCTCACTAAACTGTATTAACCAGACTATACAAGTTCAAGGTTATACATAGTTTTGTGTGTTGGTCCGTTATATTTCCGGATGGCAAAGTTGTGAGCTTCTTAGCCAAGCTACTATCTATATGGGGCTAGCTTAAGAGCATTGTTGGCAACCAGTTGTGTTTCAGACTGTTTATCTGTGAAACTGTGGGTGAAGGATACAATGTCGTCTGCAAAGTCAAGATCTTCTAATGCCTTCGTAAATGCCCCCGGATATGGTACCGTTTTGACACAAAGGGTGACAAATGCATTTAATATGACTGACCACACGACAAAGTATTAGGCTAAAAATTGATAAAATGGTGTATTTCCAACCAAAGCTTTCACATTTCAAAGTTGACAAAAGACTGCATTTAATTTTCATTTTGTAGATCGTATATTGAAAATGTCATGGCATTTTACAAATCAATGGGGGTAGTGGCATATTATCATTGACTGACAGGCATGATATTAACCAGTTAACAGCGGTAGTCTGGAAAGACATGTATTTAAAAATTTGGCCGGAAAACTCGTCTTTCAAATATCGATCGATTTAAATGACCCATCTTGGCAAAAACGTTCAAACCATCGCGAGGTTCCAGGTTTGAGAGTTTTTTGGGGGTTTTTTTTGTTGGTTTTTTTTTTGTTTTTTGTTGTTTTTTTTTTTTTTTTTTTTTTTTTTGGGGGGGGGGGGGGGGGGTTGGTTTTTTATTTTTTGTTGTTTTTTTTTTTGGTTTGTTTTGCCAAGATGAGGGTCGGTCAAATTGATCGATATTTGAAGAACGAGTTTTCTGGCCAAATCTTTTTATACGTGTCTTTGTAGGGTACGGCAGTTAGCTGGTTAACAGCGTGTTATTAAAAGGGCGTCCACAGCGACTCACTCAATCGAATGCTTTCTCTCCGTTCTCTGGAAAAATACGTATTTATAAAGTTGCTCCAGAAAACTCATCCTTCAAGTATTTACCACATCATAAATTGGTCTTTTGTTTGCATACCACGTCATCAGTTAGTCGGAAAACACTTTATATCCGACCCGTATTTTAATAGGAACAAAGAAGAAAGGAGGTATTGTGAAAGAGTTACCTCAGTTCATATTGAAATACAGCCTATCGTCTTTAATCATTATCTCCAATGATTAAAATTCTAATTTTCCTAACTGATAAATGATTTGCATGATTATTTCCAAAGTGAATATCGGCCCAATCATCATTAATAATCTCAACCCAGCTAGATCCTAACTTTAACCCTGGATGCCATTGCGAAAGCTTTCTTTTTTTATAACAGAATTTCGAAGATCTTACGTTTTGTTTGTTTCTTTTTAAGGGTTTTACAGCGCTTGCAACACATTTAGATCATATGAGTGCCATGTCTCACGTTTTAAATAACGTCTCAAGAATAGAATTTGTTGTCATATACCCTTGATGATAACTCTTTTTCTTGATTAAATCTTCAACATGTAGATACTCGTATATACGAATTCGTCATCAATCCCCGAATCTTGGGGTGTTTTGTTTTTCTGCACTAAAGTATTCTAATGATGCTCAGCAGATCATTGAGCATGGTACATAGATCCCATGAAAACGCACTAAACAGTAAAACGCATAGACGTCTAGACTCATTTTACCCTAAAACATGTTTTTGTCTGCATATTTGCTAAGCCAGCACCACAACGAATATTTTCTGATTCTGTCCTAAGTGTGTACCTATGATGCCAGTAAAAGAAATTATATATACTTTAGGGTCCAAAGAGTAAACCTGATATATTTATTTTTTAGCTTTAAAAGGAACAGTAACAATTGCTTACTATCCCTTAGATAAGACGCTAGGATGAATGTTGTATCTAGTCCCTGAGACAAAGAGCCATAAGGCCCATGGAGCCGGAGTTTCATCGGTTTCTGTAGTATTTAATGGACGATAGCAATTGCTTGCTACCACTGCTTTCTTCCCTTTGCTGCTGAGTGAAGTTCCCAATTTCAGAGGGGGTTTTTTTACACAAGATGATGGGCATTTTAATCAATCGATAAAATTTGACGGTAGAGATTTCTCGCCAACATTTTAAATAATATGATTTTAAAAGAATATGGCAGTATTTTAATATTCAATGTCGATAGCCGAGTAGTTCCAATTCTCATCTTGTACTGTAGTTGCTTTGGGAGGTGATTGATAAAGCATTAGAACGCTAAAATTGAGCGAGGTGAAGCCATATAAATTCCTTATTTACAGTTTGCCGTACGGCTACGTGGTCTACACTCGATTTTGGATCGGAAGGTCCTGGGTTCAAGTCTCGCTCGGCGCATAGTTGAGTCCTTGGAAAAGGCTCTTTGCTCACATTCTACACGTTACGTTTTGCTGTTGGTCAGGGACCCTTTGTAAAAACTTTGAACACGTTTAGCGTGCTTTTTTTATATTTGACCGTGTGAACTTGATATGAGATAATATTTTTAATTGAATTTGAAATAATTTTGTTCAATTTTTGTGGCAAAAGAAATTTGGAATTAAAAAAAAAGATACCAAAATCAACAGTCCAAGAAAATATTTTTTTTTCTTTATTTCTTTATCACCAGTTGTCGCAAATAGAAAAATCCACATAACTGCATATTTAATTTATGAGACTTGCTCGGGTCTTGGAAACTGGAATTGAGCGAGGTGAAACCAAATAAATTCGTTACTCTTAATCAGAATTGCAATTTGAACCTGACTTTAAAATAACTTTCTTCAATTCTTTTGCCCAAAGAATAGAGATTTTAAAAATTAAACTAAAATCAGTTTACCCGTCCCGTAAATCTATATTGTGTCTGGTTGAACCAGATATAAATAATTTAGTTTAACCTGCTATCCACAGTAATCTGGATAAACCCGGATTTAAAATTTGGCCAGAAAACTCGTCCTTTAAACATCTTCTTTCTTAAATAGTCCTTCAGAGCCATTCGGCCCACGGAACCGGAGTTTATCCCGGTTTTCATAGCGTGAAACCGGCGATAGCAATTGCTTGGTATCCTTTTGATAGGACGCAAGTTTATCGTAAAGTACTTTCCGCCAAATCTAACAGATTCAGCTACCCATTTCCTGCTGGGTGGACAGAGGGGGGGGGGGTCAGATGTCGGTCTCTTTGCGTGTGAAGCGAGTGCTCTACCAACTGAGCTATCGGGACCCCCATCCTTTAAATGTCGAATGATTTAATTGAAATGACCCTCATCCTTGCAAAAATGTTGTGAGTGTTTAAACTAAACGCAAAGCATCAATCAATAGCAACAAATTAGAGAATTACACATTCCTTGAATTTCAAAAATAAATGTATCTCTGATTAAATAAATCAAATTCATCTCACAACACAACACAAGATTCAACGACCAAAGAAGCTCTTAAAAGGGCACCACCGATGGACGTTTTAATTACAGATGCCCGTGAAAAAAAAAGTCTCCTTGATTCAATCAATTTCCCGATTCAAAACAGGATTCAACGACCAGAGAAGCTCCATCGATGGATGGACGTTTTTAACGGTACATTACAAGGACGCGTAATGCGTCACCATCTAATGGCTCATGGCCAAATATTGTTTACATTTGATTCCAGACAGTCCATGGACTACTTCCGTGCTAAATTAATCTCCTCAGCACTCGGAGTTGATAATAATAATAAAATTGTTGAACATAGGCTAAGACCAAAATGGTGGATTCTGGTCCTTTGCTACGGAGAAAGTTTTTAAGTAAATATTTTATTATGATAATCAATAAAAGTGAAATGAAATCTAAAATTTCGATACTCTCTCTCTCTCTCTCTCTCTCTCTCTATATATATATATATATATATATATATATATATATATATATATATATATATATATATATATATATATCGCTCTTTTGTTCTCTCTCTCTCTCTCTCTCTCTCTCTCTCTCTCTCTCTCTCTCTCTCTCTCTCTCTCTCTCCCGACCGACCAAACGACCAACTGAACTAACTGCGTATTTAAGTTCTCTATCTATCTATCTATCTATCTATCTATCTATCTATCTATCTATCTATCTATCTATCTATCTATGAAACTCTCTCTCTCTCTCTCTCCCTCTCTCTCTCTCTCTCTCTCTCTCTCTCTCTCTCTCTCTCTCTCTCTCTCTCTCTCATTATGACGACTGTCCGAGAGGCGTGGCTATCTATGTGTCTATTCAAAAAAAGCATTCTGATTTGAAGTGTAGTAACGAAAGTAGGACAAACCACATGAATCGGCCATTTACGATCTGCTCTAGAGCACTCGCCTCACTGGATGGTTGGTAGCGAATCGGCTTCGGTCGAGAACTTGCCTCACGGCAAAATCGCTTCATCAGTGGGAACTTTCCACCTGTCCAACACGTACCCGATGAGGGAATGAACCCGAAACCGCAGGTCATCTAGTTGAACGGTGTGTTGTGACGAAGTTTCCGGGCGGGTTTGCGACGGTGCACGAGTGCGGTAAAGAATTTGAGATTGGGTCGATCGTCATAACATAGTAGTGTGAGCACCATTAGAAGCTGCTGCCATTTTATAATGTATCAGCTGAATTCATTGACATTACTGTCAACAGACAGCATATTTATCGTATGAATTTAATACAAATTGCGAGCACCATTAGAAGCTGCTGCCTCACAAGCAAAGGGAACTTTTTAAATCCCGGGTGCAGCCGTGATTTCTTCCCCTCTTCCCCCGCAACAAATCTGATAATACATTTTAAGTGCATCTGATAAAGTTTGCATTGTGTTTGTGAGCCAACGCTAACTGTATCGTGAAAATGATTTGTTAAAATTACTTTTCTTGAAATTATTGATGTTGTTCATTCTGTTGGGCTGGACAAGCAAAATTATTGTTTCTGCTCATGGGCTCAATTTATCTTTCTTTGAAGCGGTCCGAAACATGTATCCCTTATCATCAACACATTTGATGAATCTTGCATATTATGTTCTGACACAAACTTATTATTACATAATTAATAATTAGTTGGAACTCGAATGCATGAAGTTTGACATATCAAATGAATGCAAATAGCGAACATTTCTATACTAGGAATATTGACTGTTACACTTATTTGTGAATCAGATATTTCAGGTACTTTCGTGGGTTTTTTTCTTTGGGCAAGATGACTAACCCCTTATTTGTTCACTTTGGACAACATGGGTGATTCCTGTTGACATCTGACATCTTGTTTGATGGTTTATCTTTATTCCGTCATGGATCTCTAATGGCACCATTGCAAAAGGGAGTAATTATTTTTTTTAAAGAATATTTTGAAATAGACTCAAAATTGTCAAATGAGAAATGAATGTTATTTATATAAGTTTGAAAAATAGTATCTATGCATGAACGTTTCTCGGAGCATTTCAAGTTTTAAAAAAAACTATTAGCTCTAAAGCGATACGATACGATACGATACGATAATTCTGATTTGAAATAAGGAAATCGTGATGTGGCCCAGGAGTGAACATGGTGTATTCATTTGAGTATTTCATTGATTTATTTATTTTATTTGCTCGAACTTGCCTCTGCAATCTGTATGCTGGAAGGGGGGGGGGGGGGGGGGGGATTACACAGTCACTTCAGAAGGTGGTCCTTCTTGTTTGAAACGGAATCTCTCTCCAATTTACCAAAATTATGAGGAGTCACTGACCATCTTTTTTTCCAATGCCATTTGCATGGAAAGTAAATTGAAACTACAGGCAGATTCAAGAGAACTATGGCACACTTAAGTTTTCAGCATCCTGTCGTTACTTGCGAAAATATGTCGGAGGCTCTTGCAATAAGAAGGAAGAATAAGAAAAATGACAAACCGGATTGCAGAAGAATAGAGGAACAGGAGAAGCCATTAAGTTTCAAACTAAAAATAGTAATCATGACAGAAAAACTCATGATAATTAATTAAAATCAGCACGTTTGCTAAATTGAATAAACTAAAAACCTTTCGACTCAGTTGACCATCAAAAAAATAATCCTGATAAAATAATGAAAAGAATGCATAAGAAGTAACTAGAGTTTTACCTTTTTAAATGTAGGAAAGACAGGCATGAAATAAAACAAAATTGCGGGTTGAAAACCGACTATGAAGTCACTGTTGATATTTAACTTGGTGTCAGGCAGGGATGTGTCTTATCACCTTGCCTCTTCAATGCGTACACTGACTGTGCTTCCCACCACAATTAAAGAAACTAATGGGAAGCTAAATTAGAAAAATATGAATGTAATATTATAATTTAGAATATTTTTACTGGGACATTGCCCTCCAGATCTAGTTACTCAGATTGCTCTTACGAAATATTTCTTTTCCCGTTTTAACTTGCCTCTAAAATCTTTTTTTCAATCCGCATTGCAATATATTTTGACTTACCACAAATTATACCGATTCTGATAATTTTCATGAGCTTTGAAGGCGCTTGAAACATTTATTTTGGTCAGATTAGATAAATGAATAGTCAAAATATTCACCAGCTTCTATGGGAAACATAATTTTAAGAGACAGACAGAAAGACAGGCAACAGTTCAAAAAACTTTATGCAAACACTCATACTATGATTAGACGGACTGATAGGATTAAAAATTCCGAAGATCAATAATATTATCAAATTTATAAACGGAGAGAGAAGGGGGGGGGTGGATTTAGAATCGTTCCCTCTAACTATAGGTATCTCTTACTATTCCAACAGTTAATGTGTGAGAGGGGGGGGGGGGGGGAAGAAAGAAATTTTCTTTAAAAAAAAGATGAACCACACAACTACAATATACGCGACGAAACAGTTGACAGAGATACTTTTATAATATGAAAGCGTTCCACTTCCAAACATTCTTTTTTAGCGCGGCAAGTTAAGTTTTGTGATGGCCGTTGCACCGTCTACCGTAGTATTCAATGGAAAAAACACACAGCTGCAACTCTGTGTGTGTGTGTGTGTGTGTGTGTGCGTGTGTGTGTCGTGTGTGTGTATGCGTGTGTGTGTCGTGTGTGTGTGTGTACGCGCATGTGTGTGTGAGTGATAGAAGAAGATAATGTTGTGCGTGTGTGTGTGTGTGTGTGTGTGTGTGTGTTTGGCGGCTTTTGTGTATACCAAATGCTCTGTCCTTCAATATTAACTGTCTTCATGTAACAAGGTCTTCTTTAGAAATTTGTTTAAAGGGAGGTCCCAAATAACAGGTCTTGAGCGAGACCTTGAGAATGAATAGCATCAACTGCTGCTGGCTGTTCGAGAACACAGCAGCAGCTTCTTATGGTTCACACTATTATGTTATGACGATCGACCCAATCAGCAAAGTCCGGTCCGCATTCGTGCACCGTCGCGAACCCGCCCGGTAGCATCGTCACAACACACCTTTCGACTAGATGCTCTGCCGTTTCGGGTTCTTGCCCACAGCGTGGACATAAAGGACAGGAAGTTAGACCCCACTGATGTAACGCACCGGCCGTTAGGCAGCTCCTCGACCGAAGCCGATTCGCAGCTACCCAGTGTCTCCTCTTACTGGTATCAAAGCCTGGCAACTTCTCACCAAGCTTAGAGGAGTGTAGGTCCCCGCCCCCACGAGGGATTGAATTCGTCCAAACCGACTTCCATCTCGCAGCGAAGTTAATTCCTTTCATTGACAAATAGAATTACTATTTTGTTGATGAAAAAGTTTGCCATACTATCTATATTATCTTTTTAAAGGGAACATTTACTAAGTAAGATTTTTAATTGGCGAGTTTCGCCGGTTTGGATATCGCTAAAAAAAAAATGACAGGTATAACGTTTTACTCACTTTAGATACAGTACAACACGAAGATCTCGAATACGGGATACTTGAACTCATGGTAATCTCGAATGTTACCCATTTTATTCAATATTTAAATAACATTGATTTTATTTTTGTTTGTATTTTGTTGGGATTTTTTGTTTTTATCGATTTAAGTGTTTAGTTTTATTCAGTGCCAGTATTCTTAGAATTGATACCGCGTTTGTCTACGACATAAGGGTGCCCAACACAGATATTTGATTAGATTTTGCATTAGCCATCATTGGTAAAACAAAAAGAAAGTTAACCTTTTTTTAAATGGTCATATCTATAGATAGTGTGTGCTTCGCTAAGAAATTCACAATATTGCCATCCGGAGGTATAACGGATCAACACACAAAACTATGCGTAACCTTAAACGTTTATAGACTGATTACTACAGTATAGTGAGAATTACTCACAAACATGAATGGCAAAACCAATAACAAAGACCTGAGTGACGTCATCTTCGTTCCATCTATATTATGAATATATTTTGCCACTTCGTATCAGGCAAAAATAGCAACTCTCTTCCTTTAATATCGAATATGTACTTTGCCGGGGATTTCATAAGATAAATATTTCTTTTCGAAAAGAACGATTTGATCGACGATTATGCGCCCGTTTGTGTGGGAGGGGTGGGGTGGGGGGAGGGAGGCATGACCTAGCTATGCCGAGGGTGGTATGTGCTTGGTTGGGAGCGTACATATCACTACGATGACCATTCTCGAATTCACGGTTAATTAGAACAAATGGGACAGGGACGTGCTTGACTACTCACTGCGTTTACTGAGGAGCTCTTTTGCATTACCATTTCGAATGAAAAGGTGAAATAAAATCTAAACACAACATTTATGGCAGATACAAAACAAAATAATAATAATAATAATAATAATAATAATAATAATAATAATAATAATAATAATAATAATAATAATAATAATAATAATAATGATAATAATAAACAGCGATCTATTATCAACTCCATATCATTCCTCAATCAATTCCAATGTTTCACTCGACTCTTGATATTATTTTTAGACAGCTTCTTCGTGACTAATTCTCAATAAATTTTAACAACATTCTTTTAACGTTAAAAGTTACACACAGTTTTGTGTGTTGGTATGCTCCATTTGACTGGTGTATGTTGTGAGTATTTTATCTCAACGCATACCATCTAATGGCAGACCTTTATTTCTGGTGAAATCATAGATAAACTTAGCTATAATCTCTCTACACGCAATTAATTGGTGACAACGCTTAATCCAGACTTGATTTATCGCTTAAGCCACACCGTGTCAATCAAGGTCCAATGTGTCACACATATGTTGTTATACAAATATGGAACTGTTTGAAGTTTCAAAAGCAGGTTTTGACGGTTGTTCAAAGAATAAACCGATTAAAGAGAGATCGCGGTACGAACTATGACCTACTTTTTTTTTCTTGTATGCTACTGAAAAGAGAGTGTGGACTGTGGACGTGAGTAAAATGGCCCGAAGAATGAATAAGCCAGGCAGATCAATCGAAGTTTCAACAATTGACCTTGGTCTAGACCCGCCTACCAACACACACACACACACACACACACACACACACGAACACACAGACTAACAGAAACACATACAGAGACACACACATACACACACATACACATTTTTATACATAGGATATACATATATATATATATATATATATATATATATATATATATATATATATATATATATATATGGGAAGTAGGAGGACAGGAAGGAAGGTAAATTGATTGATGTATACGTGGGAGGACAGACAGACAGGTAATGAGACGAGAGAGATAGAGAGAGAGAGAGAGAGAGAGAGAGAGAGAGAGAGAGAGAGAGAGAGAGGAGGTATTTGAAATTAGACAATTTAAGTATTTTACATACAGTAGTGTCTCAATAATCAGAACATGGATGTTCACAAAGTTTTGTCCGAATAACTGGGCACCTGGATTATATCAATATTACCCATCAACGTGTCCCCAAAAAGAAATAAATAATTTCGTCCTTAGCACCAGTCACATGTTCTATCTTGACTCTGGATTTTCAAATTCGGATTATAAAAAGCAGAATTGGATGAAGATTTAATAATTAAAATATGTTGTCTTCAGAGATAGATAGATAGATAGATAGATAGATAGATAGATAGATAGATAGATAGATAGATAGATAGATAGATAGATAGATAGATAGATAGAGAGAGAGAGAGTGAGAGAGACAGCGAGTATGTGTGTGTGTGTGTGTGTGTGTGTGTGTGTGCGTGATTGTGTGAGTGTTTTCAACGATTCTATTCACGTTTTAAAATAGTACATTCCAACATAGCATAGCTCGATTATCATAAATTTTTCTGTCGAAACAGTATTGACCTAATTTTTTTCCATGTATTTTATCTAGAAGACATTCTGTAATTAAAGATTCTATAATTAAATTGTCATTTTTTAAATTTTTTTTTTTCATGTTATTTTAATGATCTATCTATCTATCTATCTATCTATCTATCTATCTATCTATCTATCTATCTATCTATCTATCTATCTATCTATCTATCTATCTATCTATCTATCTATCTATCTATCTATCTATCTATATATCTATTTATCTATCTATCTATCTATCTATCTACCTATCTATATATCTATCTCTATCTATCTATCTATCTATCTATTTATTTATTTATTATCGTTTTATTTATTTATTGTTT
This sequence comes from Berghia stephanieae, assembly GCF_034508935.2. NCBI lineage: Eukaryota > Metazoa > Mollusca > Gastropoda > Nudibranchia > Aeolidiidae > Berghia > Berghia stephanieae. The sequence goes on along the minus strand of NC_088363.1, from coordinate 63,025,529 downwards.
ATCTATTTAGTTTTAATACTCTAACAAATTTAATAGCATGTACATAATCCTTCTGCGATAGTAGTGTAAGTTAAAACATCTTTCATTTTCGGGGGTCATTAGAAAAACAAAAACAAAAACAAAAACACAGAATCTCAAGTGTCTCCATCAGAATCAAAACCCATGGCCATTTCCATCCAGCATGAGAATGGATCATCCGTTACGCCATCAATAAACGTTAATAATATTAGTTAAGATAATACTGGGTGTCCTACGTTTGTCACGCATGCACTTTATACCTTTCATCATTATCAATTAACACCGTTAAATTATATCATATATCATATATCATATCAGCAAAAGGGGTTTGAAATGGACCAAGTGTTCCTTAAGCACCCATAAAATATAACTAACAATATATTCTACATCACACATTTCATAATGTTTGAAGAAAAAAAGATATTTAAAAAAGAGAAATAGATAAAAGCAGAGAAGAAAATCAAAGAAATACCCATTCTATTATTGAGATATTATGAATGTTTAGTCATATAAAATTCCCTATCAAGGGCATTTTTTAAATCATAAATGCTTTTAGAATTTAAAATTTAAAATAATAGACTGTTCCATGTTTTGGCTGTACGGAATATTATTGCGATGTGAACAACACGTCTGTGGTAGGGAAAAAAACATCTCTGTACCGGTATTGCACTTTATCTTCTATGTTTAGACATGAGTGAGCTAGCCATCCGCCGTCAAACATTTAACCTTGTCCGCCGGAGTACAACAGTAAAAATGAGTTGACTGCCAGCTGACCCTTTATCTCAAATCAAAATTTGTATTAAAAATTTTATAAACACGACTTGTAATGAATTAGAATTTAAAGGTCAAATATCATTTCCAAATAGAATTGGTATAAGTACAAATGACATGACGTCATGTACAAAATACCTGGGCACAGCTTCATGTAGGTATAGCTATAATATAATATGTGGCTTATCTATTTACATCAATTAAACTTTGGACTTTTTTTTTCTTCTACGGCAATGTAGAACAGACAATTCTTTGCTTCTATCTTGAATGGGCGCTTGTCTCAAGGTATTTTGGAAAACTCTGAATTAGACCCATCAATCCAATTATTAATTGTAAAAAGGGGGAATTTGTTAAAAACATGAAATAAATTCCTACACATCTATATTCCACCCTGTGCCGTTTGTAACTTGCATGTCTTTGTCTACCAATTGAGCTACTTGCCATTGTGCTGATGATAAGTTGGGATAATGTGTGTGTGTGTGTGTGTGTGTGTGTGTGTGTGTGTTTGAGAGAGAACGAGAGAGAGAGAGAGGGAGATAAATAGATAGATAGGTCGATAGAGAGAGAGAGAGAAAGAGAGAGAGAGAGAGAGAGAGAGAGAGAGAGAGAGAGAGGGAGGGAGAGAGAAATAGATAGATAGATAGATAGAGAGAGAGAGAGAGAGAGAGAGAGAGAGAGAGAGAGAGAGAGAGAGAGAGAGAGAGAGAGAGAGCATAAATGAAACGCAAAGCACAGGCGTGTATGGGACGGCCACCATTTGACTGTTCGTTCCATCCTCGGCGGTCAGCGGACCAGAAACCATCCGGATCAAGAAGACATTATCTCTTTTCTATTATTCTATCTCTCGCCGTTCCGGTAGGCTACTAAAGCCGGGCACCCAACAGTATAGATAGTATGCGCTTGGCTAAGAAGCTCATGACATTGCCATCCGGAAGTATAACGGACCAACACACAAAATCCTGTGTAACCATGATCGTTTATAGTCTGGTTTATTCAGTTTAGTGAGAGTTACTCATAAACGCGGATGGCAAAAAAAAATAACAAAGACCTGAATGACGTCAACTTTGAACTATCTATACAACGGATGACGGATTGCTCAATGGCGAAGGGGCCCCGAGAAAGAAATCGACTTATCCGTAATCAAGTTGAGCGTTCTAGTGTTTTACTGAAAATCAACTTATGCAGTCTTGATGAATCCGTCGGCGACTGTAAACGTATTGCAATGTTTTGTTTATATGTTAAAAGAAATAAAATACACAAGGTGGTAATATATTTCTTGGATTGTAACTATTTAAAAGTTCCAACCTCACGTAGTCATAAATAGTTGTTTTCCTAAAGATACCAGTCTCAATAGCTCAGTTGGTAGAGCACTTGCTTCACACGTAAAGATACCGGGATCGATCCAGGATGAATCGAGATTTTTCTCTGAGATCCTCCCCCCCCCCCGCCCCCCCCCCCCCCATTCCCGGAAGGGCCACCTGTCATTGGGTAGCTGGGTCTGTTAGATCAGGGCGAAAGTACTTTACAATAGACAAGCGTTCTGTCCAAAGAGTAGCAATCAATTGGCATTGTCTGTTTAACGCCCGAGTCCCATCGCTGTTACTGCTCTCTTGGTAAAAACGGTAATCCTGTTATTTACTGGAAGAAATCACGATTTAAGATTAACCAATTACTGTCGTACTCTGGAAAACACGTATTTAAAAATTTGACCAGAAAACTCGTCCTTCAAAAATTGATCGATATAAATGACACTTCATCTTGGCAAAAACTCTCAAAGTCAGGTCCCAGGTTTGAGAGTTTTTGCCAAAGTGAGGGTCATCTAAATCGATTGATATTTGAAGGACGTGTTTTCTGGCCAAATTTATAAATACGTATATTTCCAGTGTACGGCAGTTAACTGGAAAAAATATCGAGAAGGATCGAATTGTAAGCTTCAATTTATTAGACGGAGACAGATATTGTGGACGTTTCGGATTTCCCCTTTATCAACAAAACAGGATGAATGAAACACTGCAGACGAATGAGATAATAATGTGATAATGACGTTGTTAAGGTGAATAAACAAAAAGAACATACTGGGTAAAGGAACATATCAAAATACAACAAGCATCACACATGTTGTCGAAGTGCACTATACCGACCCTTTCTGATTATACTATATTATACACACCTACAAGTGAAGGGTTAAAATATACAAAGTATAGAATAAAACGACTTGATTACTATACGCAGGATCAATACTATCGATGCATGCTTGTATTTCTTGCAATGACCTTGCGTGATATTTTTTACCGTATCACGTTTCCACCCCACGACGCATTGCACGCATTGCATAATAATGAGAATATCGATTTTATTGATATCACTCCTCCCCTCCCCCCCCCCCTTTCCTTAAATCTCTATCTATCCGTCTATTTCTATCTATCTATCAATCTATCTATCTATCTATCTATCTATCTATCTATCTATCTATCTATCTATCTATCTATCTATCTATCTATCTATCT
>NC_088363.1:63007233-63017233 GCF_034508935.2 Berghia stephanieae | reverse complement strand
GAAAAAAAAGATAAGTGCGAAACCCAAGAAATTTCTTTAATTACTGCATTCAAAATTGCTTTTGAGATGAAGTCTTTCTTCTACATTCTGTTCAATTCGTGTGTGTTGTAGATGCTGTGCGCTTGGCTAAGAAGCTCACAACCTTGCCATCCGGAAACAAACTATGTCTATTCTTGAACGTTATGGTCTGGATAATACAGTTTAGTCAGAATTACTCATAAACATGGATGGCAAAAACAATAACAAAGAGTCGATTGACGTCAACGTCATTCTATCTATACGTAAAACTATTTGATTTCTTCATCTATAAAAGTAGGTAACTATTATAGTATTGATGGAACGAAATTGACGCCATTCGGCTCTCTGTCATTGTTTTTAAACAGCCATTTTAATTATTAGTTCTCATTTGATTATATCAAGTATACTATAAACGTTTAAGGCTACTTATATGTTTGTGTGTTGGTACGTTATATCCGGCTGGCGTTTGTTATGAGTATTTTACCTAAACGCATTGCATCAATTAGATACTTCTCTAGATAAGATTCGGTCACCCAGCTCGCTTTGCCCAGCTCCTTTGTGCCGTATTGCATAACATGTTGGAATACTTTTAAACAGTCGTAACGTCACTTCCTTCCTAATGACGCATGGTAACTTAGTAACACTGGCTCTAAACTATCGGAACAATGGCGGACGCCCGTATGAAATATTTCTCCCGCGAGCATAAAAGCCTATCCAGAGGAAAAAAAACCCATAAATTTGATCATGTTTTGACTTTTACACATTCTGATCACAATACATATGAAAAGTTCTAGCCAGCATGAAGAATAAAAAGTAATGATTTTCTTTGTTTAGAACCAAGATGGCCGCCGTTGCCGGGCGGCCTGACATCAGACTACTGAATCCAATTCGGCGTTCTAAATTCCGGAGAATAGATAGTATGAAGTTGACGTCACTCAGGGCTTTATTGCTTTTTTATTTTGTCATCGGCGTTTATGAGTAATTCTCACTAAATTGTATTAGGGTTAACCCACACCGGAGACTGACTCCGACGACCAGGCACTACCGTCCTCTGCCATCTTCCGGATAAAGGTAAGTCTAGCGGCTCTTCTCTTTATTCTTAGTATTTTGTCCGTGCCCGACGTCTTTATCCGGAAGACGGCAGAGTACTGCAGCGCCGGGTCGTCGGAGTCAGTCTCCGGTATGAGTTAGCCATTATACTTCCGGATGGCAATGTTGTGAGTTTCTTTGCCAAGCGCATAGTCTCTATACTGTACTAATTGTGACCCTCCGTCTCAAAACGGTATTATAGCGGGGTGAACCAGACCCGACGTGTATAAACTTACAGGTTTAATAACCGGAGGTAATTATGGACTTGCTTTAACATTGTTATAATGGACAATATTTTACGTTGGTTTGAATATTTCCAGTAAAAGAATGAAACCATAACAAATTGGGTTATCAGACCTGCGAATAAACATACGTCAACCTGGCCCCAAAAGTGAATTTAGTACTAAAATGATAAGATGTACGAAGTTTTAGTTATTTTCAATGTAAGAAATTGTATTTATTCTCCATCATAACGGATAGAAAATAACTCCCAAGTTTCATATTTGTGGATATACATTCAATTCTCAGGACATCGTTCATCCCGGCATAATACCGCTTTGACACGGTGGGTCACAAATGGTCAAACAATGAGTACTGCCTGCGATGTGCTCATCCGCAAATTAATTTCACAAATTTTGGCCTGTAATGGATATTGAATTTTCTCAAACCAGCTTCAATAATGTGGACGCTTAATTTAGAACCTGAAAAAGATAAATTCAATAACTCTCTCTCTCTCTCTCTCTCTCTCTCTCTCTCTCTCTCTCTCTCTCTCTCTCTCTCTCTCTCTAACACCCAACACACACCCTCTCTCTCTAACACACGCATAGATTCAGTCTATCTATCTATCTATCTATCTATCTATCTATCTATCTATCTATCTATCTATCTATCTATCTATCCATCTATATATCTATCTCTTTTACTCTTTTTATCAACTAGCTATCAATTATTGATACTACCTAAACGCCATCACGCACTCCAACGGAATCGTGACCATTTTCATTAAACCAACATCTATGCCATCATCATCAACATACTCATCATCATCATCATCATCATCATCATCATCATCATTCATCATCATCATTATCAGCATCATCATCATCATCATCATCATCATCATCATCATCATCATCATCATCATCATCATCATCATCATCACTGTCGCCGCCGTCGTCGTCAACTTCATTATAATCACCACCACCACCACCAACACCACTACCATCAATCTCCATGATCATCATCCATCATCAATACCAACCTTTACCACAATGTTTACCAGTTTCTTTTATTTTCTTCTTTATCTTTCCACTCCCCCCCCCCCCCCCCCCCCCACCCCACCACCACCACCATCATCCCCACCACCCCCACCACTCCCTAGCCCCTTCTACACTTTACACCACAACCTATATTTGACACCTTTGATGGAGGAAAGAGGAGGTCAGTAGGCCGAGGGAGCAATTTGTCTCTAGACATTCCCATGATGGATTGCAGTGCCATTGATTTTCTTTTCTTCCGCTCAGTAGACAAGTAGACCAACCAATCAACGGCCCTCCTGGTAAAAAGTCAGTCAATAAGATGGTTTTTAAAAGCAAAATGCTGCCATTAACAGCAAGGATTTCCCCACGAAAAAAATATATTATACTTTCATTCCCACTAACGACTACAGTCAACGCTGATTAAAGTTGGTTCAGGTAGTATATAGATAGAATGCTCTTGGCCAAGGAGTTCACAACATTGCCATCCGGAAGTATAACGGACCAACACATAAACTCTGTGTTACCATGAACTTTTATAGTCTGGTTAATACAGTTTAGTGAGAACAACTCACAAACGCGGATGGCAAAAACAATAACAAAGGCCTGAGTGACGTCATCTGCATACTATCTATAAATATAACAGTAAGTCAGTCCTAAGAGTAAGAGTGTGTGGAGCAGGCACTTATGTTGATAACAACAAGAAATGAAGTGAGTAGGAAAGTGCCAGAAGACAATAGAGTATAAAAATTTCGCGGCGGCGATGGGGGCTCGAACTCGCGACCTTATTGGTACGACAACTCCTCCTGGCCAAGGAGATCGTGACTCTACCACTCTATCGTATGAGCTATCCACGACCCCAAAATCCTCAATGATTTACACTTTTGTGCGACTATAATAAATTTGGTCTCGTGGTATTAAACTAGCCTTCGGATCGGAAGATGATGGGTTCGAGTCCCGCTTTGGGCGGTGTATGATTGAGTCCTTGGAAACGGTTCTTTACTCATCACTTTTCTCATCGTAATCAAATGTAACAGCGTTGTCTTTGTCGGAAAAATGGTAATATCGCATAGCAAGCATCATATCTATTCCTTCGTGTTAATACGCTTCAACAGTCGTAACGTCACTTCCCTCGTAATGACGCATGGTAACTTAGTAACTGACTCTAAACTATCGGAACAATGGCGGACTCCCTTATGAAATATTCTCCGACGAGCATAAAAGCGTATCCAGAGGAAAGGGTCTAGCCAGCATGAAGAATAAAAGTAATGATTTTCTTTGTGTAGAACCACGATGGCCGCCGTTGCTGGGCGACGTGATATCAGACTATTGAATCCAATTGATGCCGTTGGCTAGGGACCCCTGCAAAGTGCTTTGAGCATGTTTTGAGGATATTGGGCGCTATAGATAGTATGAAGTTGACGTCACTCATGTCTTTGTTATTGCTTTTTGCCATCTGCGTTTATGAGTAATTCTCACTAAACTGTATTAACTGGACTATAAACGTTCAAGGTTACACATAGTTTTGTGTGTTGGTCCGTTATACTTCCGGATGGCAATGTTGTGAGCAGCTTAGCCAAGCGCACACTATCCATAGAAATGCTCGTTTATATATTTTGACGTTCATATTCCTAGTTTTGGGATAACTTCTATTATTGTTATAAAAATGTGGTCAGTCCTCTCAAAACGCTATTATGTCGCGATTTTTACCATTGAGTTTAAGCAGAATTTTAACATTTAATTATTGAGTTAATGTAAATTCCCTAATACTAATAGGGGAGAGTGAGTTTTGTTTCTTAAACTACAAAAAATTCCAATGGGAGCGATCTATATTCATGTTTTCGTCCAACCAGGTCACCAATCACATGATTTGTTCCTCTCCAACGATTGGATATTTCTTAACAAATGTAAACACGTTGCTTTGTTTACAAATGTTATAAACATACCAATGTGTCAAGCTGAACCAAATGACCAATCGTGATGTTATTTAAAAAGTTGTGAACACTTTTCACTATGTAGGTCACTTTGAGCGCACTTTGCAATGTGATCAATGACCTCGAGCACATGAAAATGTAATATAGATCGTGCCCATTCTCGTTTTCTTTAAACTCAGTTTCTTTCATCTAGTTCATTCCGATATGATATCAGATTGAGATAAACATTGAGACGTGTACATATTCCATTAAAAAAAATTGAGCTTTCAAATAGCGCAATATCCACTAAACGTGCTCAAAGCGCTTTACGGTTCCCTGGCTGCAGCAACACATAACATGTAGGACGTGTCATGACGCCTAAAAGGCGATATGACATAGTTTTCGGACAGAGACAACGCTGTTAACGACCAGGTACTCATTTTACACTTGAGTATGGTGGGAGAATGTGAGTAAAGAGCCTTGTCCAAGGACTCAACTATGCGCTGTGTAACTATTATGCTTAGTTTTTATTAACAGGATTCAATGTTAATTGATTGATAATATTGAGAATTAAATCTCTAATACATAAATTTGTGTCATATTCAATATTTGTAGAATAATTAAATTAAGGTTCATATAGCTGGAGTTTACCCGTGCTTCATGAGTACTGGACACTAGTAAAGTAATGAAACTGCTTACTACCGGTTGGATAGGATGCTGATTTATCGCACTTTTCTTTCGCCAGATCGGAAAGACCCAGTAACCCATTCTGGCGGATGGAATGGTAAGAAAAACCCAGAATTTTCACCTAGCCTTTGTCATTTGTATTTATTTTGTTTCATGTCTTTTTTCTTACTCTTTTGATGTTTCTTCGTGGGGGGGGGGGGGGTTGTTTTTGTTTTAAAGGGTTTGATGGCGCTTGCGACATTTTAGCTCATTTCAGCGAAAGCAAAAAAAAAAAAAAAAAGAAAAAAAAGAAGAAAAATGAAGAAAATGGGACAATCAATTTTGTTTATATTTACAACTTAAATTACAATAGAAATAGTTAGATAAAGGAGAACGGTTCAAATAGAGAACAGATGCGGAATCCAAGAACAAACTATCAGTGTACTTAGTTTGAGATCACCTTCAGATCTCATCTAAGCACAGGTTCCAACCTAGAGGAATACAATCAAATGATTACAAATCATAATATTCAAACAAAAACAAACATATAACAGTACATAATAGGACAGAACTTGATGATTTACGATGAAGAAATATATCCCAAAACAATAGCTATATGTTTGACTACTTCCCTCCCAGCCATGGATTCTGTTCAGAGTCAGGACAAAACCAAGTTCGCTGAACTCATCGTCACACTTGCTGTGTGTTCTTTCCCCCGATATCATTATTACAACTTACTTTCTGTCCTTGTCTTGAAATGAGATTATTTGGTTTTGTAGGACACTGGTTCGAGTCCCGTTCTGGGTAGCGCAAAGGTGAGTCCTTGGAAAAGGTCCTTTTCTTACATTCGTTCACCGCACTCAGTTTAAAATGAATACCAGGTCGAGAGTAGTGTTGTCTCTTGTTGGAAAAATATGTAATAGCGCCTAACATGCATCCAAGTTAAGTGTTGCTGCTGGGTTGGGACCGCTTGTAAAGCGCTATTTTAGAGAAGAAAAAGATGAGAAGGGGGAGGAGAGATGAGAGAAGATAAGTCTTAATCATTTAAGTTAAAATCGCCGAAGGAGAACGCGATAGCATGAATGGTGTGAGTACTCACAATGAAATGGGACTTGCTTAATGAGATGTCAGAGGCACTGAAAGCGAGCGGGAAGAAGAAATTCAAGTACTAAATAAGCTTAATTGTTTGTCAAAAGTTTTGACTTCCTTCCTGGTGAAGAATAAACCTTTATTGGCGATAAATTATCAGAAAAGAAGGGGGACGGAGTGGGGTGAATGGGGGGGGGGGGGGAGGTGAGTGGGAGGAGCGAGATGAAGCGAACAGGTGACGTCGTTATAAAGGACTGTCGCTGTAATTGAAATCAAAAGCCAATTATATTGCACCTTGTGATCGTGATCACAGCCTTCTGAGTCGATCATAAACCATTCCCTTTTCTATAATAACTAATTTTATCACAGATTTTCTCACTACTCCGTCACCCGCCTGAATTCAGTCACTTCTCGCCATTGTTTAGATTTACTGAAATGAGAGGCCGACGATCAGACATAATGGATGGATGAAGGAATAAATGGATGGGTGGATATAGATAGATAGATAGATAGATAGATAGATAGATAGATAGATAGATAAATGGATAGATAGCTAGATAGCTAGATGAGTAGATGGATAGATAGATAGCTGGATGGATAGACTGGTCGTTGAGTAAATAAATTGATAAATAGATACGGTAGATAGATGGATATATAAATGAATAGGTGTTAAGGTTGGTAGATTTATAGATAGAAAGGGTCCATCCACCATCCACCCATCCGTCAGTCCGTCCTTCCTAGAAACCGTCCATCCATACATCCATCCATCCACACATACATACATACATACATACATACATACATACATACATACATACATACATACATACATACATACATACATACATACATACATACATACATACATACATACATACATACATACATACATACATACATACATACATACATATCTATCTATCTATCTATCTATCTATCTATCTATCTATCTATCTATCTATCTATCTATCTATCTATCTATCTATCTATCTATCTATCTATCTATCTATCTATCTATCTATCTATCTATCTATCTATCTATCTATCTATCTATCTATCTATCTATCTATCTATCTATCTATCTATCTATCTATCTATCTATCTATCTATCTATCTATCTATCTATCTATCTATCTATCTATCTATCTATCTATCTATCTATCTATCTATCTATCTATCTATCTATCTATCTATCTATCTATCTATCTATCTATCTATCTATCTATCTATCTATCTATCTATCTATCTATCTATCTATCTATCTATCTATCTATCCTATCTATCTATCTATCTATCTACTATACTATATTATTATATATATATATATATATATCTGTATGTATGTCCGTTTGTCTGTCTAACCTTCTATCTATTTATCTATATATCTAGCAATCTATCGATTTATCCATCTATTCAGACTGTATCTATTTATCTCTCTCGCTTTTTAATAAACTCCAAGAATAACACAATCAAGCATTTCCATTCACAGATAGATCTATCTATGCATAAATCTGACACTCTTTTATCGAGAGGCATTTTGCAAACTAGATAGATAATTGTAACATGGAAATCCAACACAAACTGAAGTTGAAGGAAAGATTTAAATAGGAATACAGAAGGTTTGAAAAGACCTGAAAAGAATCGAAAAGATTTGAAAAGGCTAGCGGCAGACAGACGGGAATGGAATTTTATTCAATGAACAAGACGAACAGTTTAAAGCCCACCTAAGCTTCGCCATTACCTTATTCGATATGGAGCATGGTTCATATTCCTGCAATAACATCGTGGTCTAAAAGTAGTACTTCAGAGCCATAGGGCCCGTTGGGGCCCGAGTTATAGCGTTAAACTGACATCAGATATTGCTTAATATCCCTTGTATAGGACGCTAGTCTATTGCATAGTACAAATATAACAGACCCAGCTACCCAATTACTCAATCAGAAGGAGGGTGGCGGGGGGGGGGGGTGTTAAGAAAAATAAAACAAAACAACTCTCTACCTTCGGGATCAATTCCAGTCTCTTTGCGTGTAAAGCGAGTGCTCTACTAACTGAGCTATCGGGACCCTTGTGACCCAAAGACTAGAATCATTGGTGTCAAAATCGTCAACTATCAACGTGTGTGGTTTACGTTTTGACTTTTATGACACGGCAAATTTAGAATTGTTGTCATAACATAGATGCTGACATGCTTTGTGAAAACATGCATAGATAGGTACATAAATTCTATTTGCAACCATCATTGTGCTATATTTGGTTTCTTTGAAAATAGAATGACACACACAAATAAATATATTTTAACACCCACACAATAATAAAAAGATAAATAATAGACAGAAATCCGTAAACTAGAAGAATATTAGATATTAGTCAAGAAAAATGGGCCAGTGGGATTACCGATAGTACAATAGATTTCTGTTTCGGTTCGAACAGCTGTACGTTTTAAAGATTTTGAACAGAAAACTCATACTTCAAATATCGATTGATTAAAATAACCCTCATCTTGTCAAAAACACTCGAATCTGGAACTTTATTGAAGTTACTTGACAACGCTTTACGTCTTTTGGATAATTTCAGTGCATAAGAAAAGGAATATGGTACTAGCGATTGAAACAATTGGATTTCGCGAGAAAACAATAATATAGAACAAACTGGAATAGTTGCATCCCAGCAGCAATATATTATCACTGTGTCCAGCCTTAGGGCTAACCCACCCCGTAGACTGACTCCAATGATCTGATACTGCCGTCCTCTGCCATCTTCTGGATAAAGATGTCGGGCACGGACAAAATACTAAGAATAAAGAGAAGAGCCACTCGACCTACCCATACCAAGCTCGAATAAAAAAGGTAGAGGCCTTGCTTGGCATGGGTAGGAATAGCTGCTCTTCTCTTTATTCTTAGTATTTTGGCCGTGCCCGACGTCTTTATCCGGAAGACGGCAGAGGACGGTAGTGCCGGGTCGAAGGAGTCAGTCTCCGGTGTGGGTTAGCCCTAAGGCTGGACACACTACTGCTGAGATGCAACTATTCCAGTTTGTTCTATATTATTGTTTTCTCGCGAACCTGTGATCCAATTGTTTCAATCGCTAAAAAAGCAAAAAAGCAAAATCAAACTTGAGCATTTATATAGACTAATATCCATTAAACGTGCTCAAAGTGCTTTACAACGGGTCCTTAGCCAATATACACAGACAAGAGTATGTGATCCTTGGCTAAAGGGAAACACTGAACTTTTAATTAATTCCCTGGTTTTATCTAAATTGGACTATTGTAACTCCCTTTGGGCGAATTTAGCTAAAGACAAAATTAGCAAACTTCAGGTTGCTCAAAATAACGCAGCCAGGCTCATTGTACGCAATAACAAAAAATACCCGTCAGCAACTCTTCTTCTCCGTGAGTTACATTGGCTTCCTGTTGAAAAAAGAGTTGCCTATAAGATTTGTACTGTTGTCTACAAATCCCTGAGCACGAACAGTCCCTCCTATATTAAAGACCTTCTAAACATATATGTCCCCAATAGAAACTTGAGGTCAAGCAATGACCAATCAATCCTTGTCAAACCTAAGCCATTGCGTAAAATAGATGAACAGTCTTTTCAATTTTCGGCCCCCCATTTTTGGAACTCTCTCCCGTCACACGTGAGATGCTCGGATTCGTTGACAACGTTCAAATCTCGCTTAAAGTTTTATCTTTTTACGTCATAATGTTGCAATATTATTATCATATTTTGTTGTTGTTAAATTGAATTCGTATCATGTTTCCTTCACACTTGTCTCACTGTACTATGTTTTGTTTTATATCACTGTAAAGCGCTTAGAGCCTGTGACAACGGGGTAAAGCGCTATATAAATGCCATTTATTATTATTATATAGTGCCCAATAATGTTAATACACAGTCACAAATAAATTTACAGGAAAAAAAAAATTCTCACTGAAAAACACACATACATCCGATCATTTCCCTCAAAAAA
>NC_088363.1:62989733-63004733 GCF_034508935.2 Berghia stephanieae | reverse complement strand
TCAGAGTATTTCCTTAACAATGAGCCCGTAACAGATTGGGTTATCAGACCTGCATAAAACTTAAGTAAACCTTGGAATATACGCCTAATAATACGGAGTTATAGTTAGACACCGAAGCTCGCCTAACGAACGACTTGCCCAACACGTGACCATTTTTTTTCTCGCGTCCTCTCGTCTAATCTCGTCACTCCGGAATAGAAAGAGGAGGCGGAGCTCATATGATATAACGCAATGAAAGTTCTGTCCGATGACGGGTGGGGGGATATCACCTCTCCAAAACTTACCTTATTATATGAGATCTTGAGATTCTTATCCAATCATCGATTGCTCGTTTGACAGTTCGCTTGTGAACAGTTAGGAGACCATCTCTTGATTTATGGGCAGGCGGCTTTGCGTAAAGGCGGTGAGTGTTGTATACATCAAAGAGTACCGCTGACCAATGGGTAAATAGTGGTTGTGTAACCCAAAAGCCCTGCCGTCTCGACTGCAAGGTCTTGTGTGTAATAGTTGCGTCACCATCTCAAGGCTCAGGAATTAATTAGTGAGCTGATTCAAACAATGTGAGTTTCAAATTTATCGTATACGTAATCATTTGGAAGCTACAGAGAAAGGTGTTTTTGTGTAATCCCTTTCACACACACACACACACGCGCGCGCGCGCACACACACACACACACACAAACATATACAAACAATACACAAACAATACACATCCCTGGTCATCTATAGCCTATATTATTAATGTTAATATATACATCCCATGCTGATTGTCACTACCCCCCCCCCCCCCCCAACCATTTCCACCATCCAAGTACCAGCGGCCTTTTCTCTTTGATTTCGTATCATGGTCTACCCGAAGCCCAACACCTCGATCGTTTGTGGGTCAACCCCCCCCCCCCTCCCCCCACCTTCCCCCGTAATCAATTTATAATTTTCTCTCTGTATAGAGCGCCACATGCACAATTATATACTATTGAATGACACTGACCTTGCCCCTCCCCTAACACAAGCCAACAGCAACCCAAGCTATCCTCTATCACGTGACCTTAGATCCGATGCTGCATACCGCTTGAGAGTCTTCACTATCCAGATCTCGTTCATGGTCACGTGAGAAGGCTATATCCGTTCGGGTTCGGCGTTCGGGTTCGGCGTTCGACCCGATTTCGTTAAAAGCCTAATATGTCAAAGTGATACCGAGCTGCTAGAAGCTGTGAATTGTAAAAAGTAATAAACAAAGATGAATATTATAACACCTTCATATACTGAACTTTCGGGCTCAAAACCCGTCTTCAGCCAACATCAAAAAATTATGAAAACATAAATACATTACTAAGAAATTAAAAAAAAAACCCCGATTGGCAAGAGAGAATTATTCGGTGCGTCCTATCTGTAGAAAAAAAAATTTGGAATGTAAATAGAGTTAACTCAGAGGGTAAGAAACAAAAATGAATATAACTTCGGGCTCAAAACCCTTCTTCAGCCAACAACAACAAAAAAAAAAAACAACAAAAAAAGATATAAATATATTACTAAATTCCAGATTGACGACGGAGACATTTTGTAGGTCCTTTCCGTTGTATAAAAATCTTGGAAAGTAAACAAAAAAAGAGCGTTCGATATGTAACTAAGGAGTTCCAATTTGAGCGGAATTTAAAACAACGCATAAAATTAGGTGCGTAAAATAAAAGATGAAAGGGAAATCGCGGGTAGAATAGAAATAAGTGTAAAAATAAATCAATAAATCCAATATAGCGGTGAAAATGATAATCCAGAATCATGACAAATGTACAGTAATCCTTAAGAAATGGGAGTGATCATGAATGTGAACGAATCTTGAGAATATCTACAACGATGAATGAAATAACACAAACCTGAGTTACATAGAAGTCAGAAATACCTCAGAGGCGACAGTTTAGTGATATTCCAGAGAGGACGTTCAGGATATATCTCTGTCGTTGATTTGGTGTTTTAGACATAGTCTATGTTACAGTGAATGACATAATCAGTCGGACGGTGAAAAGGTTTGAACTGAGATATTGCCAAGTTTAGATAGAAGGTCAAATTATTTTTATCAAAAATGAGGTCTTGTCATAAATAAGCTTAATTTCACTTCTACATATTTTTACGGCTAGTCAAATTGAAAAAGTATGAAATTTGAGAAAAGTTTCTGGATACCTTTCCCATACATCTGACCATAACTTCATGAAAAATCACGCACCCGATTCACTTCAAATAAAGATTAAAATGCTCTAGGGAGCATATTCTTTCAGAAAATGCAAAAAAATGCAATCCAAAATTTTCACCTTCCGACTGATTATGTCATGTACTGACATATATATTTATGTTTTTTGTTGTTCTATTTTTGTTGGCTGAAGAAGTGTTTTGAGCCCGAAGCGTTGTGTGTTTAGGTATTTTGTCCTTCTTCTTTTTTTTTTTAAGCTGTTATATTCATTTTTGTTTATCGCCTAATATAACGCAAGGTTTCCTTATAATTCCAATTCAATTCAAATTTATTCGAACCTAAGTTGACGTCATATCAGTATTGATTTTTATTTTTTTTTTATTTTTTTTGCTGGTCGTGTACTATTAAAAAACTTTGAGATTGTATGTAGAGCTATATCCACTAAACGTGTTAAAATCGCTTAACAAGAGGTCCCCAGCCACCAATAACACTTAACATGAAGGACGAGACATGACGCCTGTTAAGCGATATTTCAATTTCGACAGAGACAAGGCTGTTAACGACCAGGTACTCATCTTACACCTGAGTACGGTGAGAGAATATGAGTAAAGCGCCTTTCCAAGGACTAAACTATGCGGCGCCGAGCGAAGCTCGAACCCAGGTCCTTCCGATCTGAAAGCGAGTGTCATACCACAAGACCACATAGCCGCACAAAACGATTATATTATTATAAGCGATTAATGTTAATATAATATCATATTGTTTTGGAGATAACAACTTCGGGTTTTACCAGCCAAGAGTCGTGGCTACAGTCCTGCCTACTATAACGAAAAATTCGTAGAATTTTTGTTCAAATTTTTTAGAACTTCGTGAGCATCACTTGGTTATTAAAACATTCGATTTGAAAGTTTGATGCCAGCCAACATAATTTTAAGGCTTCTGGGGTACTGTTTAATCCATAGGAGAGTAAATTGTTGATTTTAAAAGTTGACTATTATAGGGACTACAAGTTTTATTTCCTGAAAATTACGAATTGTTTAATTTTCAGGTTGACAGGTCTGTGGCCATATTGACTGAATTCAACCGAAATTATCGTCATTACAGGTCCTAAATTAATATTATTCACGTTTTTAACATAAGTGATTGAAAAGAGCGTGACGTAAATCGTTGTAAACCATCATTGTGATAAATACCCACAATCAAGAGGGCAAGTTCATTTGGATGACATGGTGCTTTTGACTGAGACTGGGGGGGGAGGGGGGGGGGCGCAGGCGTGACGTCGCACCTTCTACTTTTCCGGTTCCAAAATTCTTGGAAGTGTGTATGTAGCCAATCCTTCGGAGTGCTAATAATGCATAGGTCATCTATTGAATCAAAAGCTGGCATAAATTAATTTGGTACCAGGATGCATAAGCTGATTCTACGTTCGACGGGACGTAAAAAGAGCGAGGATGGGTGATCTATAGATAGTGTGCGCTTGGCTAAGAAGTCCACAACATTGCCACCCGGAAGTATAGCGGACCATGGGTATGTAACCAATGATCTACTTCAGTTATTGAAGATATTCATCTTGTTCTGTAGCCTTATTAGCTTGGAATTTCTTTCAATTTACAGAGACAGCGCCTTTTCAAGGCACATTCTTAGGGCTAAGCCACACCGGAGACTGACTCCGGCGACCCGGCACTGCCGTCCTCTGCTGTCTTTCGGATAAAGATGTCGGGCACGGACAAAGCACTAAGAATAAAGAGAACAACAGCTAGACCTACCCATGCCAAGCACCCGACGTCCTCTGCGTTTGTTTGTTGTTGTTGTTGTTTTGTTTTTTTGTTTTTTGTTTTTTTTCGAGCTTGGTATAGGTAGGTCTAGCGGCTCTTTTCTTTATTCTAAATATTTTGTCCGTGCCCGACGTCTTTATCCGGAAGGCGGCAGAGGACAGCAGTGCCGGGTCGTTGGAGTCAGTCTCCGGTGTGGGTTAGCCCTTAATATTAACTGCAGTCGAATTCTGCCAGCTCAGAAGTACTCAACGTTAAGTGGGATCATTGATGGTTGAAGGACTTCTATCATTTTTTGGTGGGAGTTTCACTTTTGCTTATGGGCTGTAAAATGTCATGTCAGAGAAGAAAAATTTTTAGATTGAAAAGCTGTTGTATTCATACTTGTATGACGTCTGACTATACTAAATAAAATAAATTGTTTATTACCTCAGCGAAATGCTTAATATCATCGCACACACACTCGAAGGAGACGTAATTTCTGCACAGGATATTTCAAACAATCACGAACGTGGACAAACGACAGAGCACATAGTTTCTTTCCTATGTCTGTGAATCATAATATGATAATAGGGGAAAAAAGTGTGATGTCAAATTACTGGTTCCTATTTCATTGGAAGTGTTAAAAAACACTCTTCCGGAGGACTAAATGCATACCTAGTGTAATTCATCTTCTGGTGTTAGAGTGACGGCATCTTATTTTCTAGTCTAAAGAATATGCAGGCGTCAATTAAGATCTTCCTTTCTCCTCTTTTATGCCTGTAATCCTAAGAATGTGTCTGTACATCTGTAGTTAAGTTATCTTTATGAAAATATTCATTATTAGTACTTCGAAGGACTGGTTACATACACACTCCCAAGGATTTAGGAACCAAAAGAGTGGAGGGTTTGAATTCACGAATTTTCTCCCCATTTGATAAATTGAGATACATACTAATTTGGGATCCAGATGGATAAAAAAAAGCAACAACACCATCAAATTGAGATTATGAAAGTGATAAATTAAGGAACAGACACTGGCATGAGATAAAGATCATAATATACACATTTTTTCAGATCCTTATCAAATACAGACTAAGAGAGAAATGAAGAAAAGAACAGAGATACAGAAAACGATGGGGCGCGATCCGACGGTGATGAAAATAGTCTTGTGCCTACGGATCGAAAAGTCGGAGAGTTCAAATCCCAGAGAAGATATCCACCGTCTCCAAATGATGTCGGGATGATTCAGACCTCTAAAAGTGAATTTTTCAGATGAAAGGATAAGAAATAAGAATTTTGAGTTGGTTGCAAAGTAAGAAATATTCTTTTTTTCTCCAACGTAACGATCAGAAATTATCACCAAGTTTCTTCTTTTTTCGCTATAGAATGAAAGAAGTTGACGTCACGCAACTCTTTGTTATAATTTTTAGACAGCCTGTTAGTGATTAATTCTCACTCAATTATAAAAATCAGACTATAAACATTAAAGGTTACACATAGTTTTGAATATTGGTATGTTAAATTTTGACTGATGGATTCTGTAAGTTTGTTTGTTTTACCTAAACGCATGGGGAGCGAAGTGACCGAGTGGTTAAAGCATTGCACTGTGACCCGGAAGGTCCCAGGTTCGAGCTCCGTTTTCGTTTTTTTTTCCTTCAAGATTATAAACCCTCAATTTCCTCACTTAGACAACATGGGTGATTCCTGTTGACATCAGACATCTTGTTTGATGAATTATCTATATTCCTTCGTGAGATGCCTCGCCGACGATATCTTATGATGTCGTAGCGGAAGGGCATAGTCTTTTATAATTAAACGCTTTCAGCATCAGCAATACATTCAATTTCCAGCATCGAGCTCACCCTGGAATTACACTTCTTTGAGACGGGGCAGCAATATGTGACTCACCGCTACAATCTGGTATTGTGTCGGAGTGAACGAGATAAAGAAAATGAAGTTTAAATGAATTGGGAAATTTGACATTTTTGACGTGTATTAACTCTCTCTCCTTACCTATCATATTCATGACTTTTACTGAAATGGCATACCAATAATACCACACACAATTAATTTTTAACCTCAAATTCAAAAGCAATAAGTATTTACTTACTTACTTATCCGAACCAGCGACCACCTGAGCTCTCGCCCTTCGGTCTTGTGCCATGACGTAGAAGTTAGACGTCTTTTGTAGTTGTTCCATGTGACTATAAAGTGTGTTAGGGATGCTTAGATTTGGTGGGAGGAATGTGCATCTCAGGTCTTCAAGAGGTTGACATTCAAGCAAGTGGTGTGTTACTGTTTCATTGGGGTGTTGACATAGGGGGCAGGAAGGGGATGTGTCTTTTGTAATTTTAAAGCAATAAGTACAAACTATACATATTTGGGTTGAGCAAAGCAAGCTTTACAAACTAGCATTAGGTTCTTGTAAATATAACAAAGATTTTTTCTTCAAATGTTATGATTTACAAAATGAATCTGAGTAAGGGAAATGTTGTTTGTATCGAAACGAATGCCAGTTAGGAGAAGGTTAAGAAACACAAATTCACCTTACCTCGGTGATTAAATGCATTGCAATACCTAGCTCATCTTAAAACTGTTGTGCTTAAAATGAAATTCTCAGCTCGAGCGTAGCCATCGATAATTTATAGCCTGACACTGACCAAAAAATGACGTCAAAATGCCAATCTTTTGCCACAAAAGAAAACAAATCGTGAGCTGTATTCAATAGTTCAACCAATGGGACCACTTGTTTCCATGAGCACTACTAACGACAACTCACTAGGCGGTGCAAAAACCAAATAATGACGTCAAAATGCCAGTTTTTTGGGGGTTTCAGTGTCAGGCTATTACTTAACGATGGCTCGGCTAGAGTCGATCCCCAAATTATACTGTTTTGAGACGACTGACTGGTGGTCACAGACGTACTCGTATAGATAGAACGAAGTTGACGTCACTCAGGTATTTGTTATTGTTTTTTGCCATCCGCGTTTATGAGTAATGCTCACTGAACTGTTTTAACCCGACTATAAACGTTCATGGATACATACAGTTTTGTGTGTTGCTCCGTTATACTTCCGGATGGCAATGTTATGAGGTTCTTAGCCAAGCGCATACTATCTATAGATAGAACGAAGTTGACGTCACTCAGGTCTTTGTTCGGCTATGTGGTCCAGTGGTATGACACTCGCTTTCGGATCGGACGGTCCTGAGGTCGAGCCTGGCTCGGCGCATAGTTGAGTCCTTGGAAAAGGCTCTTTACTCACATTCTCTCATCGTACTCAGATCTAAAATGAGTACCTGGCCGTTAACAGCGTTGTCTCTGTCGGGAAAAAATTCTATTATCGCCAAACAGGCGTTATGTCTCGTTCTACATGTTAAATGTTGCTGTTGGTTAGGGACCCCTTGTAAAGCACTTTGAGTACATTAAGTGGATATTGCGCTATATAAAACCTCACAATTTTTGTTTGTTTATTTTTATTTTTTTATATTTTATTTTGGTTACTGTTTTTTGTCATCCGAGTTTATGAGTAATTCTAGTTTTGTGTGTTGGTACGTTATGTGTAACCTTAAACGTTTATAGTCTGGTTCATGCAGTTTTGTGATAATTACTCATAAACGCGGTTGGTAAAAAAACAATACAGAGTTATAGTTGCTCACCGAACGGACACCGAACGAACGACTTACCGATCACGTGATCAGTTTTTTCTCGCGTCCTCTCGTCTAATCTCGTCACTCCGGAATAGAAAGAGGAGGCGGAGCTAATATGATATAACGCAATGAAAGTTCTGTCCGATGACGGGTGAGGGGATATCACCTCTCCAAAACTTACCTTATTATATGAGATCTTGAGATTCTTATCCAATCATCGATTGCTCGTTTGACAGTTCGCTTGTGAACAGTTAGGAGACCATCTCTTGATTTATGGGCAGGCGGCTTTGCGTAAAGGCGGTGAGTGTTGTATACACCAAAGAGTACCGCTGACCGATGGGTAAATAGTGATTGTGTAACCCAAAAGCCCTGCCGACTCGACTGCAAGGTCTTGTATGTAATAACTGCGTCACCATATCAACGCTCAGGAATTAATTAGTGAGGACTCTCAGTATATATATATTAAAAAAACAAACAACGCTTTTGAATCACACGAGATACATCAGTGTGCTCGTCGCATTGAGAATTGAAAAATGAGATATAAATCAAGAAAACCGACCGGAAAATAAAGAAACTATCATTAAATTTTAAAAATTGAGCAATATTTTTTTCAAAATCAATCTACTAGAAAAATTTTTTTATTTCTAAACCTATTTTTGTGAAACAAAGATAAATGTTCTCCTTTTTGCAGGCTGTTCAACAATGTGGTTTTCAAATTTATCGTATACGTAATCATTTGGAAGCTCCCGAGAAAGGTATTTTTGTGTAATCTCTTTCACACACACGCGCGCGCACACACACACACAAAAACACACACACACAAACATATACAAACAATACACAAACAATACACATCCCTGGTCATCTATTGCCTATATTATTAATGTTAATATATACATCCCATGCTGATTGTCACTACCCCCCCCCCCCCACCCCCCAACCATTTCCACCAAGTACCAGCGGCCTTTTCTCTTTGATTTCGTATCATGGTCTACCCGAAGCCCAACACCTCGATCGTTTGTGGGTCAACCCCCCCCCCCCCCTCCCCCCTCCCCCCACCTTCGCCCGTAATCAATTTATAATTTTCTCTCTGTATCGAGCGCCACATGCACAATTATATACTGTTGAATGACACTGATCTTGCCCCTCCCCTAACACAAGCCAACAGCAACACAAGCTATCCTCTATCACGTGACCTTAGATCCGATGCTGCATACCGCTTGAGAGTCTTCACTATCCAGATCTCGTTCATGGTCACGTGAGAAGGCTATATCCGTTCGGGTTCGGCGTTCGGCGTCTCGTTCGACCCGATTTCGTTAAAAGCCTATTAGCAAAGACCCGAGTGACGTCAACTGCATTCTATCTCTCAGACCTCGGCCCTTCTAGAATGACAGCACATAGGATTTAACCCTTTCCTTGTGGATTTCATTTCAACCTTTAACGAAGTCCATTACCCTTAATAAGAGTACTCAATTGATGCTATGCTAGGTATAATACTCACAACACCACCAGCCGGATATAACACACAAAACTATGTGTAACCTTCAACGTTTATAGTCTGATTTATATAATTTAGTGAGAACTGAAATGCCTGTCTAAAAGCAATAACAAATAGCGGAGTAGCGTCAATTTCGTTCCCTCCACGATAGGCAGATTCTCATTGTTGACACTGCTCTCTTAGAGAACACTATTTTAAAAATACTATAGCAACCAGGCACATAATGAGGAAATATGCGACCGTTTATCTGAAAACGGTATTATGCAGGGGTAAGCTAGTTGTCAAAAATTGATTTCAAAGTAAAAATAACCAGAAATATGAGATTTTAGTTTTTATCACCAAAAAAAATTTACATCTAATGTTTTTGGTACATCAAAAACATTTTTTTCTTTAGTCATCCCCAAGGGGACATTTGTCTTTAGGGGCTATTCAAAGGGAAGACTGGAACAACCCAGATGTCAGCCGCAGTGCAGCGCCACAAAGTGAGCTAGGGCGAGGTGACTTGCTTTAAGGCCACACAACGAGGCGGGTAGTCGAACTCGATACCTTTTGGGTACGAAGCAAAGACCGTACCGCTGAGCCACGCTGCCCGCTAAAACATAGGATTAAACCACGTTTCTTATCTTTTGTATTATAAAATCAGTTTTTAGCATCTAAATCAGACGACTGGTAACAGACGGACTCATAATACAATGACATTATTATTATTATTATTATTATTATTATTATTATTATTATTATTATTATTATTATTATTATTATTATTATTATTATTATTATCATTATTATTATTAGTATATTATTATTATTATTATTATTAATTATTATTATTATTATTATTATTATTATTATTATTATTATTATTATTATTATTATTATTATTATTATTATTATTATTATCAGACCTTGCCCAATACATTTTTATATAATATACCCTACTAGAACGACATATTTAAGACGGCCCCGACATAATACCTATCTGAGACATCGCCGACATAGTACCGACTTTATATATATATATATATATATATATATATATATATATATATATATATATATATATATATATATATATATATATATATAATTAAAAAATTATGCCTTTTGCGCCACGATATCATAAGATATCGTCGCCTAGGCATTCCACTAAGGAATATAGATAACTCATCAAACAAGATGTCTGATGTCAACAGGAATCACCCATGTTGTCCAAGTGAGCAAATTGGGGTGGGGGTTAATAATCTTGCTCAAGGATAAAAACGAAAGTGCCTGAAGCGGGACTCGAACCCGGGTCATCCGGATCACAGTGCAATGCCTTAACCACTCGGCCACTTCACTCCCCCCCCCCCCAATATATATATATTTATATAATCTATATATACTTATAAAAGGGAGAGATGGAGGGAGAGAGATCGAGAGGTGAAGGAGTGGTGAGAAGGGTAGAGGAGGAATAGGAAAAATAAAGCAACTTAATATAATAACATCAAGTAGGGGCTTTAGCGTTTTTCCCCCATAAGAGACCTAACTGAAATAGGGAAAAGCAACAGAAAATGGAGGGGAATAGAGAAATTCCTCTAACACCGCAAATCAAGTGACGTAACGCCATAAAGAAGTGTGCGGTCATTCGAGGACACTGACTGGGGAGAAGTCCCGCAGGAAATAGCAGGATGCTGAAACCTCATAAATGGGAAAATGTAAAGGCTACCCAATTCGTCTTTCCAATTAACCAAAGTATTTTCGACTCAATAACTTTGATATCGATTATCCCATTTGTAAAATATTCTAGTCTTCGATAGTCGCATTTATATTAACTCGAATTTATATAGTTTAGATTAAGATCAAAATTTTAAGCCTCCGGTCGTTGTGTACATATATGCAGGTCTGACATCTGAACGCAATTATGGGCCTAGTTTACCATTGTTGTAATATTTTGCGTCATTTTTTGTGATTTCCATTACAACAATGAGCCCATGATTAATTGGGTTATCAGACCTGCAAATAAGTGCACGTCGCCTCAGTTTGACCTCGACATAGCATCGTTTTGAGACGACTTATCTCATATTATAGAGGATGGCCAAGACTGTAAACGTGAGCAACTATAGAATCTACAACTTACCCAGTATTATAACATTTCCTCTAACGTTCTGTGAGAATCACTGAAGAAAAACGAAACCTTCAGTAAAATAACAACCGTAACATTGTTCAAGGGATATTTTAACAATAAATGGATTCTGTGCACTTTTGCCATTTATTTGGAAATTCGCACATGTTCCAAATGTTGCCCTGGAATTTGGAACTACGTTGCATGGGATTCCCTAGAGTCGAAATATTATTCTATAATAAAGAACTGCTCTCTTTTGTTTTTCATTTATTTACCTTATCATTTGTTACTTTTGTGTGTATTTTTGGAAAAAATTCTTCAAAGCCTTGTATTTTCTGTTTGTTATGCAATGGATATTGTGCCCCACATTTTTTTCATTTCAAAATAAGGTCTCAGAGTTTAAAGTTCGAACTATAGTCAAGAAAAACAGTATTAAAAAAAGGTTTGTTTCGCGTTTAATATGTCCTTATCCTATTGTAGTGGGATTAAAATGGGAAGGCTTCCGTGACATAAATAAATATGACTTTATCCAACAAAATTGTACACGCGGATATAACAACATAAGTCATCCTATGTTAGATTCAAATTCGCATTAACTAAAACGCTTAGATCGTGCTTATATAACGATATAATAGATACAGTCAACCATTCGCTCCTCACATGTATAGCGCCGAGCATATTCAATACCTGAACTCAATATATACGAGTTAGAAAATTATCGCCCAGTCTCGAACTTGCCCTTTCTCCTCCAAAGTTTTAGAAAACGTTGATCTGAAACAATTGTTAAACACATTGAATCAAATAATATGAGAGTCTTCCAATCGGCATTCTTGGCACGGCTTAGTACTGAAATGGCACTTCTAATGCTGATGTCTGATCCGTTCTAAGGAAACGGATGATTTGCTTCTTGAAATGGACAGCAAGAAGATCGTGTCCTCGTCCTACTTGATCTATCTGCTGTCCCAAAACAGCTTTGGAATTAAGAGGAATGCATTAAACTGGATCAATTCTTTTCTGACATGTTATATACATAGAGTGAGAGTAAAGGAAGATATATCAGAGGCCATTAACCTCAAATAAGGAGTCACGCAAGGCTCTGTATTATGACCTATACTCTTTACACTATACACGTAAGAACTCACCAAGAGTCTACGCAAATATAACATTGATTACTATCTTTTATATGCAGACGACACACACATGCATATGGCATGCGAACAAATTGATCTAAGCCAAACGTTAGTTACCATTGACAATCAATAGTTGGATGACAACAAATAAATTTAAGTTGAATGATGAAAAGACTGAAAAGCCATTTTAGGTCAGCCCAATATAACTTAGCCTATTGGGAATATCAAATGAAACATAAATGGCTTGATTGTGCAAAGTTAATTCATTGTTAAAAATATCGGAATATTCATGGATGAGAAAATGACACTAGACAAGTATACATAAAATATCTTTCTCAATTTCTGAATTTCCATCTTAACAGAATTGGTAAAATTAGAAACCACATAAATATAGATATGATAAAAACTCTGATTACATTATTGGTTCTTTCAAAACTTGGTTATTGCAACTCTTTCTTCTCTTTTTAAACAGCACTAGTGTGAGAATAATCAGGCTGCAAAGAATTCAAAACAATGCTGCAAGATTAGTCCTTAAACGCAGCAAGGAACAGCATGCGTCACTTTTGCTAAAAGAGCTTCATTGGCTTCGAGTTGATGAGCGAATATCGTACAAAGTTTTAGTATTTTGAATTAAATGTCTTAACTCATGTCAACAAACTTATATTTAAGACAAACTTAAAGTTCTACACACCAACCAGATCCCTTCGCTTGTCATCCGATTGAAAATTGCTGATTACTCTAGGAAAGGGCTCTTACGTGTCATGAGGAGGACTCTCTTTTTCTAGAAACGTCCCAACCCTCTGGAACAAATTTCCAAGGTAACTACGACATTGTTCATCGGAAAATGAGATTAAAAATCCCATTGACAAAGAACTTGTCGAACTGATATACAGGGTGTTTTTTCCTTACTACCCGATAAAGAAATAAAATAGCTTGAAAACTAGAAATGATAGAAACACATAGGTTTTTTTGCATAGTTTTCCACCACTAAGGTAGTCACGTTTATGTGTAAAAATTTCACGAAGAAGCTATAAGCCGTTACAATACAGTTGTATTACTTGTAAAAGATGAGAAATTTGACTCAGCGACTGATTCAGCTTACACAAATCTTATTTAACACATAAGACAGGTCTTCATACCGTAGCTAAACCTCTACATAGGATCATCCATTCTCTCTCAACGTATCTAACCGCTTCCTCAATTCTCTTCATGTGTTTTATAGCATTTAAGGAATAACTGTCGCCACAACGTCCTTTATCTCGATTTGAGATGGCTGCAATATCTTATTCTGGTGGCATAAACTCTGTCTTTAACGTAACACCAGAAAAAGAAATCAAGAGGGATGGTATCAGGTAACCTGGGTGGCCAGTTGATGGGCCCACCCCTTGCACTCCATCTGCCAGGAAAGTTTTTATCTTAACAGGCTCTCACATTCAATCCCCAATGAGAAGGTGCTCCATCTTGCTGGAAAACGACTTTGTTAAAAGCAACTGTATGGGGTATCTAGTAAAAAGACACAAGCATTTCTGTGTATGATGCGGCAGTCACAGTGTCTTCGGTGAAAAAAATGGTCCAATCACACGATCAAACATTAAAGCAAACCAAGCAACTTTCGGAGATTTAGTTTTAAACGGTATGAAGCCCTGTCTTGTTTGTTGAGTAAATTTAGAGTAAAATTGCATCAGATACAATTTTTATTTCTATTCCAATTTTGTGTCAAAAAATCGCTTGAGTAAAATTTCTCTTTTTTAAAATAAACACGACTGTATTATGTAACGGCTTATGGCATCTTCCTGAAATTTTCACCACAATGAAATTTTAATTAGTGTTGGAAAACTAGAAAACTATTTAAAAATTTTTTTAAAAAACGAAACAAACTTAAATATGTTTCTATCATTTCTAGTTTTTAAGCAATTTCAATTCTTTATCGGGTGGTAATGAAAAAAACCCACCCTGTATGTATGCGATTAAGTGATTGAAGTAGAATTATGATCAACTTCTACAATACTGTTTCGAGTATTCGCTCTCATATATATTATGATACTTATTTCTAATTTGATTAAGTGATTATATATATATATATATATATATATATATATATATATATATATATATATATATATATATCCATATATATATATATATATATATATATATATATATATATATATATATATATATACATATATATATATATATATATATATATATATATATATATATATATGATTATTATACATAAAATGATTATATATGATTATATATATCTTGTATGTAAATATCATGCATTGTTATCTTATTATGGTTATTTTCTATATGTATGGATGCATGAGTACGTGGGTGTGGTTTTTGTTTTGAATGTTACGGTTAAAGAAATCTTTGTACACCACACATACATGGGTACATTTAAGTTGAATAACTATCTTAACCATGTTTATCATTATTGTGTTCTTCCAATCAATAGATTTTTAGCATTACTATTAATATTAAGGGCTTTCAAAGAGATTTTATCCTATTTCACCCTATACCATATGTTATGTTATATTTTATTATGGTGATATTTATTTTCAATCTGGCATTGTGTGACACATTATGCTAACACAGCATTGTAACCAATCGATTAGTCCATTTTAAGCCCACTATTTTGACATGATATGAAAAGTGGTTAAGTCCACCACAGACTGAGC